>NC_027754.1:3741743-3797745 GCF_000695525.1 Brassica oleracea var. oleracea | reverse complement strand
GGTAGTTGTATATGCTAGATAGGGAACTATGGCTCACTGAGTGAAACTCCTCACATCCTTTTGCAGGTGAACAGTAGAAAGGACCATAGCGCTCGTGGAACTGTAGGAGCTGGTGTAGATTGGACATCTTTTGCTAAAGACTCGTTTTCAAGATATATGAATGTATGTTTTACTTTTGGCAGCGTCCATGGACCCTATGTATAATATTTTGGGCTTGTGAACTTTATGTTTTAAATATATGTAATAAAGTATATTTTATATTCGTGACGTGTTGAATCTGATATTAGGTTAGTCCAACCTAACACAACTCTATGACTCGGTACGGGTTGCAAAGCCTCAGGCCGAAGATTAGAGGAAACGAGTTTTGAATGGATATTTTGGGTTACAGAATTATGTTCGTGACTTGGAAAGTCTATTCTCAACCCGTCGTAACACTTCTGGACTTGGAAGAGGAAGGTCGTTCGGGCATGTTCTTGTTTGATTGTTGCCCGGCTGACTGACCGATGTCCAAAACGGTTCGGGGGTGTTACACCTTGCCTCTAACATGTTGGTAAGCTATATATAATTAGGTTAAAACTCATCAGGGGTAATCTTGTAAATTGGTGAAGTCTTGGGCTCTAAGTCGGCTAGAACCAAACGGGCTTCTGCGCACTTCGCTGTCTATCGATGTCACAGGACGTGCATCGATCGATTATTTTCTCTGAATGTCGACCATTTGTCTTACTCGATGGTCAGCTCGGATGCTTTCTCCAAATATCTCCAAAATGCTCCAAAATCATCACTTTCTTCCAAATCACTCATGATCCCATAAATATACTAAATGGACTCTAGAATATAATAATTAGTTATAAAAACACTTATAAACCATGGTTAAAAGTGAGTAAAATTCATGGCCTATCAGTTAAGTAGACATCTTTCATGTTAACCTCACATCTATTTTATGTTGCTTGCCCAAGACTCAATATATTGTGTTTCAGGTCAGGTATGTAATATATGTCTTTTGAGTGTCTTCTTCTCTCCAGTCTTGCACACAAAGGTAACCACACCCTTTCCTACTATTTCAACACACGATCCATCACCAAACTTCACCTTCCCTTTGGTGTTGAGATTCAAACTCGAAAAAAAAATTTTGTTTCCCGTCATGTGATTACTCACTGCAGTATCCAAATTCCAGACACTTGCATTTTCTTTGTCGAAATCAAGATTCTTCGAAATCACCTTATCTTCTTTCAAGAACACCACCTCATGTACATAGAGTGCATCAGCCTCTTATGTCTCGGTTATGTTGGTTTCTTTTGCTGACTTCTCGGGACAGACATTTTCGTAGTGACATGGCTTGCACATCTCCAACATATCACCTTCGAACGATCCTTCTTCGAGTTTTTGTCTTCGATGTGTGACACAGGGTTTTGGTTGTGTGACCTACCTCGACCTCTGCCTCTACCATTTCGTCCTCTTCCTCTACCACGGGAATTCTCATATCCCCTCTAACTATGATGTTCATTGTTCGAAAACATTAGCTTCCCTTGGTGTTCTTTCTGAGTTTCTTCACCTACACGCTCCTCGTACGCTTTAAGCCTTCCAACTATATCCTCAAAACCCGTCGAGTTGAGGTCTATGACGTGCTCAAGCGATGCTACGATCTGGATATACTTGTGTCTCGGAAGACCCTTCAAGAACTTTTTAACCATCATGGATTCTTATATGTTTTCTCCCAACGAGGTTGTTTTGGATGATAGGCCCGATATCTTCCCCGCGAAGTCATCGACCGTATCGTTATCATCCATCTTCAACCTATCAAACTCTGTCATCAACGTCTGAAGTCTCGCCTCCCTTACACAATCAGCTCCTAGGTGTCGCGAATCCATGGCGTTCCAGATCTCTTTTAATGCAACTTGTTCTCCCACCAGGAGAATCAAAGTTTCGGGAACAGATTGAAATAAAAGAGCTATCGCATCATCGTTTTTCTTTTGATCATCTAAACCGGTTTCGATCGTGTCCAACATTTCATGAGCACGAAGTAGAACCTTCATCCTCATCGACCAAACTGTGTAGTTTGTTGATGTCAACATCGGACATTGGATGGATGCAGATCCAAGATCCTTTGTGCGTGGAGCCCTAGTTACGTCCGACATCTTGCTTACGCGATCTCTTGTTCACAGGCACCAGGATCTTAACTTCAACTTAAGCTTAGATTGAGTCTTCTAACCTGGCTCTGATACCAATTCAAATCTCTAGAAACACAAGAATTATAAGAACAACTTTTCTTATTAGCTTTAGAAACTACTCAAAACTAAAGCTCACGATAAGTTTCTCTTAGATCATATGGAACACCTCTCCATTAGACATATATTTATATGAAAGAATTCCCTTTAACATGTGGGATATAAAAACACAAACCTAACCTAAATAGAAAACTTATTTTTCTTATTTCTAGATTTCCTTATTGTGTTTATCTTAACATATTAAACATCTAGATTTCCACAAGCTTGGAATTATCCAATATGGTTTGCATCAAGCCTTGCGCATAGAGCGCACATGAGAAAGTAGTTCAACGTTTATTTTTTACTAAATTTGTTGTTGACTGATTTATATGATTATATCTGACAGTCTGAGAGAATCATCTTTTCCAGCAGTTACTATAATTTTCTCAAGAAAAAGTTGGCACGAAAGGAACAAATATGTTAATGATCCATTGATACATGAACATGACGTATCATCTCTTTCACAATTTAGCCTTTTCAGTCTTACTAGGGGACCAAAGAGTACCAATGAAAACATTTGGCGAAAACAGTGGAGCTGAAATGTTAGTTGTAAATGTGATCGTTGGATATACTTATTGATGCTTGGCTTTTTTTTGCCGACTGTAATTTATTGAGTGTATGAGTTGGTTCTTTTGTTAAAAAAAAAAAACTTTCTTTGTTCTTCATTTTTGATTATATATTTCCAGATGATGTTCTAGGGGCGCAATCTTCTTTATACCTATTTAAAAGTTTCTTCCTCCAACTCATTCTTTTTTTTTTCAATTTCGAATGGTTCGTCTCCTCATTTGGATGTTATTGCTTTGTACATTACGTAAATGCATTTGAATTCAAAACTTAGATGCAAAAATAAGCTTGTAGACTCTGAACCCCATGGTTGTTCAAAAAAAAAAAACTCTGAATCCCTTCCCAATGACAAAAAAAATCACTATTTTATCGAGAAAAATGAAACTATGCACCAATACCATTTAAATTGATTTTATTTGTTAGCCGTATCTTTATATATAAAGTACTGTTTGTTCGCTCCAGGACGCGCCACATTGTCGTCCACGTCAGAAAGTCGTTTGCTATACGAGTGACATGTGTCCCCTCTCACCGAACTCATTGTTTCATTTAATAATTTCGTAAGGAGTGAGCTGTGTGTTTCGGAAATGGTTTTGTATACAGATTGGAGCGCAATAATGATCGGTCCATTTCAGAGTGGCCCATTTCAAATCAACCCAACTCTCCTTCTAAACACAATGTTCGTTGCAAACTTCCAATCGTTGTCTCTTCCACTTCACCATCACCGTTTCTGATTTCTGCAAATATCAACCAATTAACCTTCCTTACAAGAAAAGTCTTCAATTCGCCTTATTCATCTGCAACCTCAACCCAACCGTTACCATTTCATCTACAAAAACGTTCTATAACTGCTTTCCAATAAAGAGAAATCAATTTACATCAGCCTACATGCATTCTCTCGATGATCGCTATAGATCGCCCCTTCAGGCCTCTTTGATTCTCTATTGTTTTATCTTTGTTAATCTGATGTTTTGGGGTCACTTTTACAGTAGGTATGGTCAAAGACGTAGCTAATGCTTGCTGCGTAGCTGATGAAGTCAGCCATGGCGGTCGCCGAGGAAGAAAAGCACGACAGATGAGTAATCATATTTTCTATGGAGTAATTGATCAGAAATCTTTATATATAAAGTACTGTTTATTCACTCCAGGACGCGCCACGTCGTCGTCCACGTCAGAAAGCCGATTGCTATACGCATGACACGTGTCCCCTCTCACCAAACTCATCGTTTTATTTAATCATTTCGTAAGGAGTGGGCTGTGTGTTTCGAAAATGGTTTTGTATACAGATTGGAGCGCAATAATGATCGGCCCATTTCAGAGTGGCCCATTTCAAATAAACTCAACTCTCCTTCTAAACACAATGTCCGTTGCAAACTTCCAATCGTCATCTCTTCCACTTTACCATCACCGTTTCTGATTTCTGCAAATGTCAACCAATTAACCTTCCTTACAAGAAAAGTCTTCAATTAATTCGCCTTATTCATCTGCAACCTCAACCCAACCGTTACATTTCATCTACAAAACCGTTCTATAACTGCTCTTCAATAAAGCGAAATCAATGTCCACTACATCAGCCTACAAACATTCTCTCGATGATCGCTATAAATCTCCCCTTCAGGCCCGTTTGATTCTCTATGGTTTTATCTTTGTTAATCTGATGTTTTGGGGTCACTTATAGGTTTGGTCAAAGACGTAGCTAATGCTTGCTGCGTAGCTGATGAAGTCAGCCATGGCGGTCGCCGAGGAAGGGAAGCACGACAGATGAGCAATTATATTTTCTATGGAGTAATTAATCAGAAATCTTTATATATAAAGTATTGTTTATTAGTGTTTCAAAACAAAAGTACTGTTTATTCACTCCAGGATGCGCCACGTCGTCGTCCACGTCAGAAAGTCGATTGCTATACGCGTGACACGTGTCCCCTCTCACCAAACTCATCGTTTCATTTAATCATTTCGTAAGGAGTGGGCTGTTTGTTTCGAAAATGGGTTTTGTATACAGATTGGAGCGCAATAATGATCGGCCCATTTCAGAGTGGCCCATTTCAAATCAACCCAACTCTCCTTCTAAACTCAATGTTCGTTGCAAACTTCCAATCGTCGTCTCTTCCACTTCACCATCACCGTTTCTGATTTCTGCAAATGTCAACCAATTAACCTTCCTTACAAGAAAAGTCTTCATTTCATTTGCCTTATTCATCTGCAACATCAACCCAACCGTTACCACTTCATCTACAAAACCGTTCTATAACTGCTCTCCAATAAAGCGAAATCAATGTCCACTACATCAGCCTACATGCATTCTTTCGATGATCGCTATAAATCTTCCCTTCAGGCCTGTTTGATTCTCTATTGTTTTATCTTTGTTAATCTGATGTTTTGGGGTCACTTTTACAGTAGGCTTGGTCAAAGACGTAGCTAATGCTTGCTGTGTAGCTGATGAAGTAAGCCATGGCGGTCGCCGAGGAAGGGAAGCACGACAGATGAGTAATTATATTTTCTATGGAGTAATTAATCAGAAATCTTTATATATAAAGTATTGTTTATTAGTGTTTCAAAACAAAAGTACTGTTTATTCACTCCAGGATGAATGCGGGCCAGACAAAACGGAATATCGCTGGAAAACGCCACTACGATGATCTCTAGATTGACGGTTGGCTTTCTATTGATAACCCTTCAGATATTTACATCACCGCCTCATCGGGTAAGTATGAAAAAGATTCTACCATGTTCATTTGATTAGATTAATCAAAACTCCTTTGTGTTGACCTGAGGCCTTCGTTTGGCTTACCCAGGGTCGTCCCTGCCATAAGGCCAGTGAGGCAAGAGCTTTAGGCCACAAAATTTCTTACAATTTTAGAGGCCACATTTTTTGAAAAATGATTATGGTCAAGTGGTTAAAAACATTATTATCACTTTTTGTTTGAGTTGGAGTTTGCACCTTCAATGTTATGGTTTATGTTGACTTGTAATGTTTCCTTTTTTTTTTACATGTGCGTTCCTCTCTTAGTTTGATTTTCTTGAAACAACTTCTTTTAGTTGAAATAATTTATTTGTTATCTGTGTTTCTATTTTTTTGTGTTAGTTAGGATTACAAATAATAATAGTTCAAACAAACTAGTGGTTTTTATTTTACTAAAATATCTACTAATTATCTGATATCAATCTGATGTAACTAACCTACTATATCATTTTATATTTCAAATAGAATATATATATATATATATATATATATTTATAAATATATGATATTGTATATAAATATGCTTTAGGCCACCAAATTTACCGGGACGGCACTGGGCTTACCCTCTATGTCTTCAAGTTTCTTTCCAGATGATTCTACTTTCAGTATTAGTTGTTGTTTACTAAGCCTACCATATGTCCATATGATTTATTGCGACTCTCCATGAGCAGAGCTTTTGCAGATAACAAAGTCATCGAGTTAGATCCTACATTGGCAAGAGCTTACCTCTGAAAGGGGTATGTCAATTGTCTCTCAGAATTAAATTTGATGATAATATATTTAAAGATGATTAGAATCATGATATATATTCTCACACTATTATGTATTTGCAGTACTGAAGCTAGAAGAATATTCTACTGGTAAAGCAACACCAAATGATACCAATTTTAAGAGGATGATAGATGAATTCAATCTTCACATTGCAGAAATTTCATCAGTCAATTTCATAGGCTTAGCTTACTAGAAAAAAATTCTCAGTATTTTTTTTTATCTCTGTCCAGGGGAAGAGAAAGATTTGGTTCAACAGATGCCGCCAACATATTTTTTCATCCTTCTTTTCGCTTTGGTACTTCCACAACACATATTATAGAACTGTTAGTTTTTTTTTTCTCTCCTCAGGTCTCATTCATGTTCTGTCTATTTGGTAATTAAACTTACTGAAGAAGTTGCAAGCGATAAGAAAAGTTGCTTCTTCTCCCGGAAACAAGTAAACATCACCTACTATCTGAAAATGTTCCATTGTTTCTTCGACTCTGGATCAATTTTCAGGAGGTTTTAACACTTCCACTGAAAATTTTAAGGTTAGGTTGATGTGTTCGTATGGCAAGAAACACAATGAGAATTTTCACGAACGAAAAAATGATGGTAGAAACTCTGACACCAAAGAAGTTGCTTAATCTAGCTCTTCAGGAAGCTGAGAGAAATGGAAATAACATATATATTATCTGCCTTATCCGTGAGTACACTTATCGCTTCCACTCAAGCACTTTGATTAGCCTTCCAGAATTAGTTTGGGGCTTTATGTTAATTGCTATTGGTTACAGGTGTGGAGGATGAGGACCATACTTCTCAGGTAGGTTCTTACATTACTACTAAACAATTTTCTATCTTAGAGCTGAAAACCTTTTTTTGGCTTAACTATATTAACCCTTTTTCAAAAAAAAAAAGGCTTAACAATATGAACCTTTGTGCCCACGTATGTGAAAATAACTACTGTCCAACACCTTCTTTTGTTTAGTCATGTGTTCTCCAAAGTACAAAGTTGTGAAATTGACGTTCCCATTATCGGGGAGATACGCCATACATGTTCCATCTATCTATTATGCTTCCGTCGTGGCATTAGTTTATTTTTTTCCATGATCAGGTGGCTAAGCATTGATGCTTTTTGATCAGGTGGCTAAGCATTGATGCTTTTTGATCAGGTGGCTAAGCATTGATGCGTACTGCAGGTTTCAACTTAATCACTTTGGTTTACCCCAAAAGAGAGGTACTAACTTAATTTTTTCGATGAGTGTTATTATCATTAAGCCTTACGCTACAGCTCAGACTCATCGAATATGCTTCTCTGTTTTACAAGTACTACACTGTGCTCTTTGGTGTCTGAAGGAAAGAAATCTGCTCTCAGGTATATATTTAAATATATGGTTTTCTGTTGCCATTTAAACTAGAATTCATATAGTTTTAAGCACACAACGCATATGCTAATTTGAAAGGTTCATCGCAATTGAACTCTATAATGTCTGAGAGGTGTATACTCTATGTACAGTACTTATCAAGTTCTTCTCAAATCAGTGTATTCACATTAAAAACAACGCTAATGTAAATAGTCACCACTATCTGGAGTAGAGATTCCTACACATTGATCTTAATTGATTGAGATTCAGTTCAGCGCATTCATTTCTCTTTTGAACTTGACCATTGCAGCTCTTTGCAACTAAACCATGACTTGAACCCCTCTAACCATCGACTGTTCTCCCTTTTTTTTGTGACTAATCGACTGTTCTATGATGAACGCTGACATTAACATTTTAACAATTATGTCTCTTGTGGGATCACTGGGAGAATATTGACTACCTCACTCCACCAGAAGTCTAATGTTCCTCCAATCTATGAAACAAAACAACCCATCCTTCGTAAGTAATCATGTTGAGCAGCATGCATCATGAACTAAGAAAATGTTGTTTTTTGTGCAACATTAGTTTTCTACTTAATTAACTTCATTTGGTAAATAAATGTCTTTTAAAAAAACTCTCGCAATTTACCCTGTAAATACTATATGTTTTGAACCAAGTGTTGTCCAAGTTTGAGCCTCGCAAAAAGAGTAAGAATTATGAGGAAACCATAAGAGAAAACAAACTAATACCACATTAAGCAACAACATGCCAACAACGTTTTTCATTTATGTTCACAAAAAAATTAAAAAAGTTTAAAAAATCAAAATAATGTAGTTTAACAAAAACAATAAAAATTAAAGTTAATTAGAAGTAAGAAAAAAAACTAATCCTTCAAATGACTGAAATTTTACGGAAGTAAAAAATCAATGAAGCTATATTGAATTAGAATGTGATATTAATTCAAAACAGTAAATGTTTTTACTAAAAATGAAAAATATGAAAATAATGGTTTTGGATCATAATTTTGGACCGAAAATATATTCTAAATTCCCCTAAACAATTAAATAGATGCAATAATCCTTAATATTGTAATCAAGAATATAAGAAAAAAAGTTACAACGTATACAAACATTACAAAAGATAGTAATTGTAAAATTAAATATTATATAATGATAAAAATAAAATAAATTGAGAATATCTGGATTATCTTTGTACAGTGGTTTTAATCAAGAATAATATCTTAACTATAGTTAGATTCTCAAATATTATTCTGTTTATAATTAAAAAAATAACATATTAAATAATAATAATTTGGTAGAAGTTTTAGTGTATTTAACTCATACAACATTTTTGTACCAGAATTGTTTAATTATTTGTAGGAATTTTTTTTTTTTTAATAAAAGATACCATTTAATTTTACTTAAAATAATGAATATATAAATTAGCTATACTTATTATGATTATAAAAATATATAATAAACACAAGAAAGTACACTACAACAAAATTAAATAACATATGTATAAAATAATAAAAAACATAAAATAAATAATAAAGATAACCAATTGAAATGTACAATCCGCGCGTAGCACGGTCCGGTCCTAGTTGAATATATTCTAAAGTTTTTTTTTTTTTTTTGGATTTTGTATTTTTTATTTACTTAGAGTATCCCAAACTAATTTCCAAGAGGTGGTGCAGCCCAAATATGCAAATAGATCGTAAGTAGAAATCTCTTATATGAGAAAAATATGACTTAGTTTTGTGCAATAAGTAAATCGCTTAAAACGTGTTAGATTCCCAAACTTGTCCTTTTACCATTTGACTACAAAGTTCCAAACTTGTTAAAGTTTTATTTAAAAATGATAATAACAAAGAGCATGTGATCATAACCCCACGCCCGCTCCAACCTCTATGGCTTAGGCTGCTGCTCAGCCCCTAATATAAATACAATATAAATTTATAAACTAATAATGTTAGGATTGTAATAATTTATTAATTTATAGAGTTATTTATAGAAGCCGGAAAACCGGACTAACATAAACGATATAATAAAACGATGTTAAGGAAATAGACGATTGTAAAAACGAATACAAGAACGATAAGAAATCGTATTCGCAAACAGACATGAAGTCGAGATATAATCTCTTTCCTTAACTCTAAATATTCGCTCCGTTAGTGAGATGAGACTGTACAAATATCGAATCCCGGGATACAACCATGGCAGACGAATCACGCTTCACTCGTGATCGCCCTATCGAACTATAAACTCTATGAAACACTCTCGGATTTATGACTTACGCTAAGGGATTTTTGCTGTTGGTTTTGATACAGAAAAGTAGTGAAAATGAATGAAGAAGAGGCGAGTATTTAAAGAAGAGAAATGAATTTGATTTTCAAAACTGTTTCACACGTTTAGTGAAAATATCTCTGAAATCTCGGGAGTGGAAAGTTGAGAAACTTTCTCTGCAAGATCTATCTTATGTTGACTCGTTCTGATCCATTTCGAACAAACAAACTTTTTGTCGTTTTTAGACGAACTACGTGTCATTTATTCACGAATGTCATGCTGTTTTTTAGAAATGAAATCACAAAAATGTTGAGATTAACTTGGTCCAAAAAGAATCTTATTAGGCTGGAAGGCTTCGACCAAGTCCAAGTCCAAGAGTCCAAGACCAAGACCACGCGGAGCCGGCCGGCCGGACGGCGGCGGCGCGCACGTGTGGAGTCCTCTCTTCCGATGAGTTGTTTAACCACTCATGTCACATGAGCATATATATAATGTTCATCTCTTCCTTTCTTAAGCGATGTGGGACAAATTTCCCATATTACTTCATTCATTAATGCCAATTAGGCCTAATCCATATGGGCCCATTGCTTATTTCTTTTCACATTTCCAATAAAAGCTCATGCTTATTTTATTGATCCAACAATCCCCACATGAATAGAAATGACTATAAACATATGTAGACTAAATGCAGACTCGATAGACTCTAATTACTATACTTATTCTAATCATGACTAGACTAGACAGACTTATCGAGAGTGTTTGCGAAAAATTCATTGTGTTTGAGTTGGCGGCATTTTAAAGCCTTGAACCACTCATAGTTAATATTTGCCGGGTTTACTTTACCAGAAGGTGAACATGATGTCTTGAACCAACCGGTGTTTTATGTAGACCGAGACAACATGCATAACGCAGCTTCATTTTCTCATAGAACTTAGTTCTCTATTGTGTTCATTGTGGCCCTGAACTATTCCTGGTTTTCATGAGTGAACTTAGAGAATATAGCCTTACATTCATTCTCCTAGAAACGACTCTATTTCACACTCATTAGGTGATTGACCATGAAAAGTATTGACTAATACTCCGCTTTGGAAGCTATGGAATCATTAAAATCATATGCATATCCTTCTCACATTCGTTAGCACTTTTATCATCTTAGGAGCTGAGAAGAAACTACTTTGTCTCAAGTTCTTTGGTTAGATTTTGTTTGATTTTGTTTTTCCTTTGAACCTACGTCTTGGGATCTCCAGTCATGATAGGTAGGGTTGCAATCAAACATCTTCATTTGTTATAGGCTTTAAACCCATTCATTTTGATGATTTAGCAACAACATCTCGTGGCAAACCTTTAGTAAATGGATCCGCTAGGTTGTCAGCCGATTTGATGTAGTCTATTGTGATTACAACAGTTGAGATAAGTTGTCAAATGGTTTTATGTCGTCCTCTGATGTGACGAGATTTACCATTATAAAGATTATCTGAGCTCGAGCTATAGGTTATTGACTATCACAGTGTATACGTATAGCTGGCACATGTTTCTCTTACATAGGAATTTCTTCCAAAAAAATTCTAACCATTCAGCTTCTTCTGTTGCTTTGTCTAAGGTAATGAACTCAGATTCCATGGTGGATCTGGCTAACATTGTTTGTTTGGTATATTTCCATGATATTGCTTCTCCTCCTAGTGTAAAGACATATCCACTAGTGGATTTTGAGTTTTTAAAATCTGATATCCAGTTAGCATCACTGTATCCTTCTAAAACTGCAGGTAGTGTTGTCAAACGGGTTGTTTCGTCCCGTCCCTGCCTGTACCGCAGCGGGCTCTCTTTCTTGCGGGTTACGGCGGGTCAGGCCAGTGCGGGCTGCGGTCTCCAAAAGCTCGGCCCAATCCCGCCCCGCCGAAATGCACAGTCCTTTATAGGTCGTCCCGCGGGCTGAGAGCCAAAAAGTGCACCAAGCGACTTCTTAGCGCTGCATGCTGCTCCAGGACGCTACAGGCTGCTCCATGACACTTCTTGACGCTGCATGCTGCTCCAGGAGACCAGGACGCTTCTTCTACATGTTAAAGCTGTACGATTCAGGCTTTTATACTACATATCTAACTCATATCAGTTCTTGAAGTCATGCACACCCGACACAAACAAGCTCGAGTTATTGGAACTGGAGCGTTTGTATTAAAAATGCAATTTCAGTTCAGTTCATATCAATTCTCTACTAAGATTGTATGTATTAGATGAGAATCTGTATCAAGTCATAACCAAATCTTAAAGTGTATGTAGAAGATGAGATGTTAAGTCTTAACCAAATTTAAATAAAGAAAAACACCAAATCATAGCAGTCAAAACAAAATCAAGCAAGTAAAACAAGATGAAGCAAATTGTAAAAAAGAAAAACACCAAATCAAGATAACAATTCAAGCTTCCTCATCTTCATCTTCCCCATTAACAATGGACTCAAATGATGGTACTTTCTCTTCTTCACCATCACCATCGATTTCTTCATCTGTAAATGTCAGAAATTTCATTTACTTAGGATTAAGGAGTAAGGGATAATGGTACTCTACAAGATATAATAATGTGAATTAATTACCATGTGCATAAGATTTGTATCTCTTGATCCAATTTCTAGTGCATATCAAAGCTTGCACATTTTTTGGGAGAAGACGGCTCTTGTATTTGTTAAGAACTCTGGATTCAATGCTAACGGAGGACTCCGAAGCCACTGTTGTGATTGGAATACTTAGCAGATCACATGCTATTGCAGGCAAATCACCATACCGATGCGCATTATCTTTCCACTAATCGAGGATGTTCAAGCTCTATAAATTATTAATTTCCAGAGGTGGTTCATCACGATAAGCTTCTAGAGGTGTTTTTCCACTCACAACCCCACTGACTTTGCGAAATGCAAAGAAATCCTAAGAAGGTTATTTAGAAAAAAATTAGAAATGAAAAGAGAGATGAACAAAAGGTTTTAAAATTAATAAACACTCACATCGTAGTTCCCAAACAGTCCCATTGACCCTGCTCCAGAAGCTTTTTGCGAAACAGTCTCACGTGGCTCTGTAGAAGGTCAGTTATTCTTGGATTTTTTGTCGTATGACTCAAACAAAATACTGAGCTTCTCACGCAAATTCTTTAACTTTGCATCACGTGTACTCATGTCAAGATTTTCCAAACAACATTCGACAATGGAAAGCTTAAACCTTGGATCGAAGACTGCTGCCATTGCAGAAAGACCACTGACTTCATCCCAATATTTATCGAACTTCTCTTTCATCGGTGTCACCATGTATCTCACAATCTCATCTTCGCTTGCCTTATTGATTCGAAGCCAATTATGGATCTGGAAAACCTGATAGAAATACAAGTTCGAAGTCGGGTAGTTTGAACCAGACATCAAGCTTGTGATCACAGCAAACGGACCCAAAAAAATGCAGATATTGGCAGCTCTTGTCCATTCCTCGGCCGTGGGAGCCATTTTATAACCCTTCTTATCAAATGTCTCCAACTTAACAAATGCTCTACGGTACTTGATGGCTCTTTCAAGCATAAAGTAAGTCGAGTTCCACCTTGTCGGCACATCCAGTATTAGGCCGCCAGTTTCTACTACACCCGCAGCCTCTACACATTTCTGGAACAAGTTTTCACGCGTTTCCGATGACAGTACATACTTAACTCTCTCTCTTACTTTGTGCAAAGAGTCTCCAATTACCTTTAACCCATCTTGAACTATGAGGTTAAGAATGTGAGCTGCACATCTGACATGGAAAAACCCTCCTCCACCCAACAAAGCATCATTCAAATTCAGCTGCGATTTCACAATATCTTGCATCGAGTCATTACTGGTAGCGTTGTCTAACGTCACTGAGAACACCTTCTTATCAATTCCCCACTCTTTTAGTGAATCAAGGAGCTGAACAGCAACATTCATACCGGTATGTGGTGGTGGTAGAGCACAAAAAGACAGGTTCTTGTTGTTCAACTTCCAATTCCGATCAATGTAATGTGCTGTCACACACATATATCCTTCCCGTTTCACTGATGTCCACAAGTCAGAGGTGAAGGAGACTCGTCCAGGAAGACTAGCCAATTATCTCTTCAGCTTGTCTCTCTCACTTTCATATAATCGATACACATCAGCTCTCGCTGTGTTTCGACAAATGGTTTGGACATCAGCATTCAAATACTTCCATGTTTCTCTCACCTTTTCATACTCCACGTACGAGTATGGTAGATCATGCTGGACTATTGTCTTAGCTACCAGGTGCCTGAACACAGTATGATCATACTTGCGAGACACAACTTTCCCATCGACATTGAGTTGCTGCTGCTTTCCTCCATTCCTTGGATACATTTTACATCTCATATGATGCCTTCTCAACCCACTGGTTCCATGCGAGTGGGACTGCCATGCATACTCCCTCTTGCAATGATTGCAAGCAGCTTTCATCTTTCCATTGGGTTTATGGACCACCGTGAAATCTTTCCACACATCTGATTGTTGCCTCTCTTCCATTTCCTCTTCACCGAGCTCATCCTCATCAAGCGCTTCTTCATCCAGGTCATCCTCAAGCTTTGGTATCTCCTCTTCGATCTTCTTCTTCTTCTGAGACTGACTACCGGAGCCCTTAGACAAGCCCTTGTTTCTTCTCCCTCCACGAATCACCGACTTCACAGGAACATACTTCTTCTGACTACACGCCTGCTTGGATGAGCCACTACCAACGTTTAGTGTGGATTGGATCATGGGTTTCTGCGAAGCTGTTCCAAAACTGGTTTGTTTGCGAGGCTTCGTCGTTTGGGTTGTTGGAGTGATTTCAACATCAGAATCCTCTTCGGAATCAACAAGACTGATGAGCTTTCTTTTGCTTCTCTGCTTCTCTCCAGCATTAACACCTTCATCAGCGACTTGACTAACGATCTCATCAACTGCAGCAAGTCTAGCCATGACTTGTTGAGTCTCGAAGTCCAACGTATTAGGTGGCGTGTAGCTAGTATCGAAAGTGAATTGATCGTCTGAGTCGCCTCTTGATCCCATATCGTCTCTCAGCTCTCACGTTTTGGTTGGTTTGTTTAATGTTTCGATAATTCTTAGCTAAGTTACGGCTCCGTGACCTAAGCTACGTGGGTTAGTGGTGTTAGGGTTTTTTTTTTAAATATTACCAAATTTTGCAATTAAATTTTATTCTTAAATTATTAAAATTTAAATTTGCTTGAGGACAAGAAGCATAAACATTCTCAAACCGTCAAAGGAAGTTCTAAGCTACATGACATCAAGTTCTCCTATAAATTCTTCCTATTTCTAAGCAAGACAACGAGTTTTCCAATCAACTCAGCGAGTTCTAACTTCTAAGTTACATCAAGTTCTCCAATCAACTCAGCGAGTTCTAACTTCTAAGCTACATCAAGTTCTATCAATTCCTATTTCTAAGCGACTAACCGGAGGTCCTAAAGCTGGTTTATCGGAATGAAAGGCTGGTCCATGACACTTCTTCACGCTGCATGCTGCTCCAACACTTCTTAACCTGAGGTCCTGACACCTCCTTGTTCTGTTGTTCACCAACACTCCAACAGCTCGACAAAGAAACCAACCAAAACCAAAAGACATATCAGAGACTTGTCAAGACAAGTAATTGAAACAACAAGCAACTATATGATTCTTGTCTTAACTTCACAGCGGATCTTGCCGTGTAGCCAACGAACAATCATCCTAACGGCTGCTTATTATATTATTAGAGTAGTAACAACTTACAATTTACAAATCTTTAAGCTTGGTGTTGTATCTTTTTTTCTTGAACAAGGAGGCGTCTGGTAATAACCGGACAAGCCGGTGTGCGATCAACACATACATCAAGTCAACACCATAACATGCTATATCATTTTGAGCGTACACCAGTTTTCACGGTCATTACCAGTCGCCTCCTTGCTCACCTACAAAAACAAAATACATATCAGAAACTGAATCAAGTGAACATCATACTCAGAGTCTTAGAGAGTCTTACATCTATTCGGATCTTGCATGCATCTTACGGATCTCTTTCCTTAGGTAGCTAACAACCTGAACATGTTATACCAGAGTAAATCGCTAGAGGTGTAGAGCAGAGAGTTTGATGGATAAAGAACTTGAAAATATAACATGAAAAACTTAGAATAAGAGGTGGAAAAGCTTATCTCTGTAGATGCGAGTTTGATCTGTGAAGTTTACAAGCCGAGATGGAATAACTGGAGCTTCTCTTTCGCTGGAGCTCAATTTCTTCTGTCGGCGACTCGTCTTTCTCTCACTCTCTCTATCTTTTGTTTTTTTCAGGTACCCGATGAAATGAGGAGGCAAGACGGTGCAGGACATTAGGGTTACCCGCGGTTCTTTTGGGCCATCCCGCTTTAAGCCCAATACCGCACAGCACCAACCCGCGAGGCCCGCCATTTTGCGGGATACCAAATCTTTGGCCCAAACCCGCCCTGCCCCAATCCTTAACGGGCCTGTCCCGCGGTCCAAGTTCTCGGTTGACATCTCTAACTGCTGGTCCTTTACCATAGTGAAGCCCAAAATCTTTGGTGTAGTGCAAGTAATTGAGTACTCTCGTTATAGCTTTCCAGTGTGTATGACCTGGATTACTTGTATATCGACTAAGTACGTTTATTACATGTGCTAGATCTGGTCTCGTACAATTAGTCAAGTACATGAGACTTCTGATCACACGTGCATACTCGTTTTGTGAAACCGTTTCACCTGAATTCTTTGTCAAGTGCATTTGAAGATCTAATGGAGTTTTTGCCGTAATATTAGAGTAATTTTTAAATCACTCTAAACCGTTTCACCTGAATTCTTTGTCAAGTGCATTTGGGGATCTAATGAAGTTTTTGCCGTAATATTAGAGTAATTTTTAAATCACTCTAATATTGTTTGAGCATAATGAGATTGAGTTAAGATAATTCTGTTTGAATTTCTTGTGACTTTAACCCCGAGAATTACATATATTAATCCCAAGTCTTTCATCTCAAATTTCCCTTTGAGCATGTTTTTTGTTTGATTGATAATGTCTTTATTGCTTCCAATAATGAGCATATCATCTACATATAGACATAACAAAACATACGCATTGTTTGGTTGTTTTGTAGTATATGCATTTATCACATTCATTAATTTTGAAACCATTTGACATCATTGTATATTTGTATTGTCAAATTTTTCGTGCCATTGTTTAGGAGCTTGTTTAAGCCCATAAAGTGACTTTACAAGTCGGCATACTTTGTCTTCATGTCCGGGAATGACGAATCCTTCAGGTAATATCATATAAATTTCTTCTTCTAAATCTCTAGGTCTCTTAATGATGTGATTGCTTTCATCAGTCTTATTGATGTTATTCTCTTTACTGGAGAATATGTATCAAAATAGTTAAAGCCTTCCTTTTGTCGGAATCCTTGAACTACAAACCTAGATTTGTATTTTCTACCAGGTTTCCGTGTCATTATCCATCTATTTCCTGATGTTTTGCAACAAGGTGATAAATTTGTTATGTACCATGTATAATTTTGCATGATAGAATCAAATTCACTTCTGACAGTTTCGTTCCAAAATGGAGCTTCTGGTGAAGCCATGGCTTCTGCCAAAGTTTTTGGAAATTTTTTTATTAAAAATGCCATTGAGAAATCTTCACCGAAAGATTTTTTCTTTCGAGCTCTTTTGCTTTTTTGAGGTTCATCTTTTTCTTCATTTTCTGAAATACCATTTATAGAAATCTCGACGTTTGTCTCAGTTTCTGAGTCCTTGTCATTATCTCTTTCTTTTCAAGTTCGTTTTGAACCTTGTTTTTCCTTGTTTGGAAAAATATTTTCGAAGAAAGATGCATTTCTTGATTCCATGATTGTATTTACATGAATGTCTTATATTTCAGATTTATGTACCATAAATCGATACGGACTACTGTTATGTGCATATCCGATGAAGATGCAATCCATTGTTTTAGGTCCAATAGTGACCTTTTTTTGTGGCGGTACTGCAACTTTTGCCAAACATCCCCACACTTTGAGGTATTTATACGAAGGTAAATTACTTTTCCATAATTCATATGGAGTTTTGCTAGTTACTTTGTGTTTTTGTGGCGGTACTGCAACTTTTGCCAAACATCCCCACACTTTGAGGTATTTATACGAAGGTAAATTACTTTTCCATAATTCATATGGAGTTTTGCTAGTTACTTTGTGTGGAATTTTGTTGAGGATATAATTAGTGGTAAGCAATGCTTCGCCCCCCACATGTTCTTGGGTAATCCAAATTCCTGCAACATTGCATTCATCATCTCTTTAAGAGTTCAATTTTTGCGTTCAGCAGCTCCATTAGATTCTGGTGAGTAAGGAGCTGTAGTTTGATGGATTATTCCATGTTCTTTACAAAAATGCATTAAATGGACCATCATACTCGCCTCCTCTGTCGCTTCTAACTACTTTAATAGTTGTTTTAAGCTGATTTTTTATATCATTCAAATTACCCTAAAGAGTGAATTTACTCTCTCAAATAAGAGGTTCAATTTCAGTACTTAGGGATCGAATCCACAAGGATCTAGGGAACCTAATAAATCTAATGGGATTTGTTAAGTTGGATGGTTTAATGATTAAAATGTAAATTTGCAGTTTTGTTGAGCAAGTAATTGCTCGGTTGATTGGTTAAGGTTTTGGTGCTTAAAAATAAATAGCTAGACTTATGGTTTTTATTCAGGAAACTTGGAATTATAATCCTACAGATGCCTAATGAGTTGCATGCATGATAATGTAGAGCTCAACTACTAAGCAACAAGTCAATCAGCTCTCGCGTTTTTGGACTTGTCTATTAGCTAGATCTAATGACCCAAACAAATGTGTTTGATCAATAGCAAGTGTCGATCGATTATCCTATAGGGATATCGATCGATACTCCTTTTTCACTCTGTCGATCGATTATCCAGTACGGATATCGATCGACGCGCTTTTAGTTAAGCTTTATGCGCGGGTTAAATGATGCTCACTAAGCTCACTAGATCAGCTCTCGCCTTACTCTTAGCAAGAATCTTAGCTCAATTAAAATAGTTTCAGGATGAGAATGAAGCTATCGCTTTTATCTAACAATCCTAGGGCAAGTTCTAGGTAGCTAATCTAGAATCAGACATTAATGACAATCCTAATGATTATTATCACAACTCAGCAATCTATAGTTGGGACTAATCTCTCATAACCTATTTAAACACTAAAATCTAACAATGGAACTACTCAGACATGGCCAAACAATTCATAACAGCAATTAGGTAAGAAAACTTCATTAGAATAGTAAATAGATATCAATGGAGTTCCAATCACGAATATAAGTTTGGACTTTATCTCCAATCTATCAAAATCCTAAAAACCTTTTTCTGATAATAGTAAAACTAGAAACAAAAGAAAAACACCATTTGCCTCTAACATGGTGGCAAAGCTTATATAACTAGGTTAAAACTCGTTAGGGGTAATCTTGTAAATTGGTGAAGACTTGGGCTACAAGTCGGCTGTGACCAAACGAGCTTTCTGCGCGCTTCGTTGTCGATCGATGTTCTGATGTGAACATCGATCAATATTTGTTCCTCAATATCGACCGATGGTCGAGCTCGATGGTCATCTCGGGTGTTTGCTCCAAATATCTCAAAATGCTCCAAATATCTCAAAATGCTCCAAAATCATCACTTATCTCCACACCACTCCTGATCTTATAAATATAATAAATAGACTCTATAATATAATAGTTAGTAGCAAAAACACATATTAACCATGGGTGAAAGTGAGTCAAATCCATGGTCTATCAATTTTCGACCTCAAGTTTAAATTCTTTGAATTTTTCTAAGGTTTCATCTTTGCTATGTAATAAATATACATAACAATATTGTGTGCAGTCATCAATGAATGTCACAAAGTACTTTTTACCAGCTCTAGTTTGTATGTATTTTAAATCACATAAATCGGTGTGAATTAAATCTAGAGGTTTATTAGTTCTTTCAACATGAGGTGAATGCGTTTTTGTGAGCTTAGCATGTACGCATACTTCACATTTTTGTTTACTTGTTTTGCATTTAGGAATTAAATTTAAATTCATTAATCTTTGTATAGATTTGTAGTTTACATGACCTAATCTTTCATGTCATATATTAAAAGACTCAACCAAATAAGCAACTGGCTCTTTCTTATTCATTGAAACTTTTGGAGCTACAACTTTCGGAGACTGTCATTACATTCATCTTGACAAGTTCATCCTTAACATACCCCTTTACCAAATAAATCCCATTCTTCTTAATCACGAGCTTGTCAACCCCAAGACTTGTGGCGAATCCATTCTTGCTGAGCAAGGTTCCCGAGACCAGGTTCTTCCTCATGTCATGTACGTGCTTCACATTTGTCAGAGTGACTTCACATCCAGATGTCATCTTTAGAATTACACTGCTGCGGCCTTCAATCTTGGAGACTTCAGTGTTTTCCATGAACAGCTTCTCCTGAGTCTTTGCTTTTCTGATAAGTGCTAAACATCACCCTATCAGTGCAAATGTGGGTGGTCGCTCCTGTGTTATACCACCATTCCTTGGGGTTGCTGCCTTCAACCATGTTGACCTCAGTCACCATTGCAAGGAGATCCTCCTCAGCGAGATTCACTTGATGCTTCTCATCTCTGATCTTGCTGCGACACTCAACAGTCTTGTGTCCCACTTTGTGGCATTAGTGATACTTCCCCTTGATTTTCTCCACATTCGCATTAATTTCAATGTATTTGTTCTTGAAGTTTTTTCCAGAAGCTTTTAGGGCTGCATCAGTTTTGGAAGGCTTGGTAGGAGAATGGGCGTGTGCATTTCCTTTGCCTTTGTTCTCAACCATGTTGACACTATGCTCCTTAGCAGTGACCTTGTCAGCAGTTCGGTTTCTGGATTCCATCTGAAGCCTCATGAGGAGCTCTTAAAGCCCCATCTTCTTCCTCCTTTGCTTCAAGTTGTTCTTGAAATCCGCATAGTTTGGAGAAAGCTTTTTAATGAAGCTGAGAGTTGTGAATGTCTCGCAGATGGACATTCCTTCAGCAGCGATTTCATGTTAAATGACCTGAAATGCTTCCACCTGATCCATGATGGGTTTTGAATCCACCATTTTGAAGTCATGGAACTTTGCAACCACATACTTCTGGCATCCAGCGTCCTCACCTCTGTACTTCGTGTCCAGTGATCTCCATAGCTCTTTTGCAGTGGGGATCTCACAGTAGACATGGTATAATGGGTCAATGAGGCGACCCAAAATGTAACCTTTGCAGATGAAGTCGGAATGCACTCATATGTCAACACTTGTGAGAGTGTGCACATTATCAATCCCGTAAGGAACAAGGGGCTTGTCCTCCTGGATGAACTTGTCCAGCTTCATCGTTGTCAGGAAGAACATCATCTTCTTCTGCCACGTTTTGAAGCTTTTGCCATCAAACTTGTATGGCATCAGTCCTTGAGTGAACACGCTAGGTACAGACGGAGGAGTTTAAACTTCCACCGGACCACTTGCGGTTCCTGAAATTGAACCCGTCTGATAAAGACCATCACTGAATAGGCTACGACACGCGGTTTCATCAGTAGCATTACCCACTGGAAGGGTAGTTGTTGTTGTTGCTGCAGCGGTTGACGATGTGATGGTTCCAGCGGTTGTTACGCCAGTTGCATCAGTTGCTGCAACGTTGACTGGAGTCTGAATGACATTTGTGGTATCGTTCGTCATTTTTTTCTATAGAGAAAACATGAAGATGGATTAGTACTCCAATCAACATATAACATATTATTTTAAAGAAAATAATGGTTTAAAAATCGATAGTCATTTTTGGTGTTTGAACCAAATCATATCGAATCAGTCAGGAAAAACGTTTTGCAAACTCGCTTAGATAAGCGTTGGCAGAAACCGTTATGTGTAGACTTTTTAGATTGTTTCACAAACTCGTTTTATAAGCGTTCGTGGAAACGAATCATTTTAATAACGTTTTAAGAATCGTGTATCAAAAACGTTTAGCGATAATGCTACAAAGCAATCCACAAATCTTTATAAAATAAATAAGAAACGTTTCGCGGAAGTGCTAGAAAGCAAATCACAAACACCGCTAAGAGACAAGAAACAAGCATTTCGCGGAAGTGCTAGAAAGCAAATCGCAAACACTTTTCCAAAACCCGTTAACAAATCCTTGTTAAACCGTTTCATAGAACCGTTTTTCAATCCGATCAAACGCTTTAGATAGAAAGCGAAAATAGAGTTAAGATTGTAGAAACCGGAAAACCGGACTGACATAAACGATATAATAAAACGATGTTAAGGAAATAGATGAGTGTAAAAACGAATACAAGAACGATAAGAAATCGTATTCGCATACGGACATGGAGTCGAGATATAATATATTTCCTTAACTCTAAATATTTGCTCCGTTAGTGAGCCGGGACTGTACAAATATCGAGTCCCAAGATACAACCATGGCAGACGAATCACGCTTCACTCGTGATCACCCTATTAAACTATAAACTCTACGAAACACTCTCGGATTTATGACTTACGCTAAGGGATTTTTGCTGTTGGTTTCGATACGGGAAAGTAGTGAAAATGAATGAAGAAGAGGCGAGTATTTAAAGAAGAGAAATGAATTTGATTTTCGAAACTGTTGCACACGTTTAACGAAAATATCTCTGAAATCTCGGAAGTGGAAAGTTGAGAAACTTTCTCCGCAAGATCTCTCTTCTGTTGACTCGTTCTGATCCATTTCGAACAGACAAACTTCATGTCGTTTTTAGACGAACTAGGTGTCGTTTATTCACAAATGTCATGCTGTTTTTTAGAAATGATATGACAAAAAAGTTGAGCTTAACTTGGTCTAAAATTTTTTTTATTGGGCCGGATCCTCCACCAAGACCAGGACCACGCCGAGCCGGCCGGACGGCGGCGCACGTGGGGAATCCTCTCTTCCACTGAGCTGTTTAACCACTCATGTCACATGAGCATATATATAATGCTCATCTCTTCCTTTCTTAAGCGATGTGTTCCCATATTACTTCATTCATTGATGCCAATTAGGCCTTATGACCCATTGCTTATTTCTTTTCACATTTCCAATAAAAGCCCATGGCTTAGTTTATTGATCCAACATTATTAACTTACAAAAATTCTTTATTTAGATTTTTCTATTTAAAACATATATTTTTTTAAAATAATAAAAAAATATTTGATTTTGTGTATATACATTGATTAAATTTTGAAATTCGACATTCATATCGTTTTTATTATATTATTTGATGTATATAAAATATGTTTCATAGAGTTTAAACATGGTTTTAGATATAGTTTTAAATTTTATCAAAACATATTAAGTGTTAAGAAAATATAAAGATAGTTTAATTGTGAATAAAAAATAATGGCTTGTTTGTATATATATAAAAAATTATTAAATTATAATTTTAATGGAACTATATATTTTATATAGGATTTAAAAAAAATATATTATGTATTTATTTTATCGTTTTATGTCATATTTTGTATCGGTTCAAATTAAGAAATTTGTTAATTTATGGTATTTATTAATTTATAGAGTTTCTATCGTACAAATAACCTTAGCGTTGACTTCCCTTAGCCGGTTAAATCCTAACTAATTTGATACAGTTGGATATTTTTAGTTAAACCGATTAGTCGAGTTGACGGTCAACTACAGAACCTTTCAAGTGGAGAAGAAGGTTTCCGAACTCGCAAAAATAAAACCCTAAACCTCTTTTCGCTTCTACGGCAGTCTGCTGACAACATCTTTCTTCTCCTCCTCCTTTCTCCTTTCTTTCGCATACATCGAAAACGCAGGTATGTGCCTCTAATTTTCTTGCTCTGTTCAGTATCTTCATCCCGTGTTCCTGAATACTCGAGTCTGTCTGTGTTTAGTTCGTCGTCGTGAATGATTGGTTCTGTTTTTTTCTAAACTCTGTAGAACAATTATAATTGAAGATAGATGGGAAACCCAATCGTATTTCCTGGTCTAAAAGACATAAATCCGGTTACAAAGTAAATTACAGAGAAAGGGTTCTGAAATAAAAACCTAGTTTGCTTTCACCATTGATTTTGTTTGTCTTTTTTTTTCTTTTGGTTGTTGGACATTGCAGGTGATCTTCCGTGGTGGTGTATTAAGAAAATGGGTACCAAAGGTGACTTCTTTTTTTAGGCAGCAAGTATAAAGTTTATATCTTTATTGGAGTTTTGTTGGTTTGAGATTGATAAAAACTGTTTATCGAATGTAGGAATGGATCAGATAAGCGAGAAAAAGCGTGGAAAGAACAAGTTGAAATCCAAGAAGAAAGCAGAGGATGTAGTAGACGGTACACCAATGGATGATATGAGCGATAAGAAGCGTGGAAAGAACAAGTTGAAATCCAAGAAACAAGAAGCTGAAGAGCATGAAGAACAGCTTAAACGGCTAAAAGAAACAGTGAGTTGTCTGATTTTGTGATTTGTAATAAATATGGTGGAAGCTTTTGAGTCACTTAACAGATGGTTTCTTTCTTTTTGCAGCAAGCTGAGTTTTTTGAGTATATGAAAGAGCATGATGAGGATCTTCTCAAGTTTGATGCTGCTGAGTTTGAGGTGAGTACTAGTAGAGATTGAATATGTTGGATCTTGATGTGAATTGTGCTCAAAGCTTTAATCTTTTGGTTAGGATGATGATGATGCTGATGCTGAGACTGACTTGGAAGACACTGAGAAGCAAGGTGATGATGAAACCACCAAGCTGGAAGTTGCAAAGAAAGCAAACGAGCAGAAGACGATCACAGCAGCCATGGTGGACTCATGGTGTAAGTTAATCAAAGAAGACGCGAAGTTAGGTGCGGTGCGTTCTATCTTGAGAGCTTATAGAACCGCATGTCACTACGGTGATGATACCGGAGACGACCCGTCTGCAAAGTTCAGCGTTATGTCGAGCGCTGTGTTCAACAAGATAATGATATTCGTTCTGAGTGAGATGGATGGGATTCTTAGGAAGCTGTTGAGGCTTCCTGCAACTGGAGGAATGAAGGATACTATCATGGAGCTGACTAACACAAGGCCTTGGAAGAACTATAATCACTTGGTCAAATCATATCTTGGGAACTCGCTTCACGTCCTGAACCAGATGACTGACCAAGGGATGATATCGTTTACTCTCAGGCGGTTGAAACACTCGTCAGTCTTTCTATCTGCCTTTCCAAGCCTCCTTAGGAAATATATTAAGGTGTGTTGTGAGCAAAAACCATCAATCTTTGAATTAGGCCTGCTGTTTCTGTTATTTCGGTTTGGGTATTTTTCAAATTCGGTTTATTCGGTTTGGCCACAATCCCACCAAAAAATCGGTTTGGTTTTCTGTGAATTTTGGGTTTTAATTTTATTTCCGAAAATAACCGTTTTTTGGTTTTCGGTATAATTTTCTTAAAAATCGGATATTTTTGGTTAAATTAGATTTTTTTTAGTTATTTTGGTTCGGTTATTTCGGTTAATTTCGGTTATTTTCAGTTATTTTTTAAAAAAACGAAAACCAAACCGAATCATTTTTCAAAGCCCTACCAAACCAAACAGAACTCAAAACCCAAAACCAAAAATTTCGGCTGGTTCGGTTCGGACAAAATCCACAGGCCTAACTGTTTGAATCTTTCCTTACCATTCTTTGCTCACTTGCTCTTCTTTCATTTAGGTTGCACTTCATTTCTGGGGAACCGGCAGCAGCTCCATCTCCGTTGTCTCGCTGCTGTTTCTGAGAGACTTGTGCATACGCCTTGGAACTGACTGTGTGGATGACTGCATCAAGGGAATGTACAAGGCCTATGTGTTGAACTGCCAGTTTGTAAACGCTGTTAAGCTGCAGCATATCTCCTTTCTTGGTAACTGTTTCATCGAGCTTCTCGGCACGGACATCTCAGCTTCTTACCAGCATGCATTCGTCTTCATAAGGCAACTCGCAATGATTCTACGTGAAGCGCTCAACACAAAAACAAAAGTACTTTCTCAATAATTATTCTGAAATTGAGTTCTTCTGTTTAATTCTTTTCTTACATTTGGTTTTCTTTTTTGCAGGAAGCGTTTAGGAAAGTGTACCAGTGGAAGTTCATCCACTGTCTTGAGCTTTGGACCGGTGCTGTTTGTTCCTACAGCTCCCAGTCTGAGCTCAGACCAGTTGCTTACCCACTGGCGCAAATAATCTCCGGTGTAGCACGGCTTGTTCCCACTGCTCGCTATATTCCACTCAGACTAAGATGCGTTAGTATGCTAAACCGGATCGCTGCTTCGACCGGTACCTTTATACCGGTCTCAATGCTTCTTATGGACATGTTGGACATGAAAGAGCTCAATAGACCTCCCACTGGTGGTGTTGGCAAAGGTGTCGATCTACGCACGCTACTCAAGGTGAGTAAACCGGCGGTGAAGACGAGAGCGTTTCAGGAGGCGTGTGTTTACTCTGTAGTGGAGGAGCTTGTGGAGCATTTGACTCAGTGGAGCTATTCGGTGGCGTTCTTTGAGCTATCATCTATTCCGACCTTGAGGCTGCGTAGCTTTTACAAGTCCACTAAAGCTGAGAGGTTTAGGAAAGAGATGAAGCAGCTCATTAGCCAGGTACCTTGAAGCAAACTCATTAGCCACTTATACTTAATCTGTTACTTGCTATATGTTGATATGTTTTGATGAATCCTTCAGATTGAAGCTAACTCAGAGTTTGTCAACAAAAAGAGAGCGTGTGTTGGTTTTCAACCCAATGAGCCTGCTGCTGCATCATTCCTTGAGGTTTAGTAACTCGCTTCCCTTGATTTGCTTAGATTTATGAAGTAGCTTTGTTCTGATTGTTCTTTGGGGGTCTTTGTCTGTTCAGGATGAAAAGAAGGCAGCTGAAAGCCCTCTATCGCAATATGCAGTGATTATCCGCCAAAGAGCGAAGCAAAGAAACGAATCACTGGTGGAATCAGAGTAAGTTACTTACATGCCTCTACTACATAGTGTTTATTTTGACTGCTGGTATTAATAATGATCTGTCTGGTTCGTCCAGTGTTATTGTGGGAGAGGACTCAGCGGTGTTTGGGAAAAACGCACCAAGCAGCGATGAGGAAGAAGATGAAGCAGATAGGAACGAAAAGGGTGCTGCAGCTTTCAGTTCCTCCTGGTTACCTGGAAGTGACTCCAAGTATGTTTATCTCTTCCTCTTGAAAATGCACACATCTCTTGGTATCATATGTAAATACTGGGTTGGTGTGGTTAGACTATGGTTAGACTACAGCCTAATGTAGATTGGGTTACAGGTCTAGGGTACTGGTAGGTATCTTCAGTAGTTTGGTTGATTTGGGGAATGTCCATAGGAGCTGAACCACATTGTCCTTAATGTACATTATTTATCTAAAGAGATTGTATAATTGGCAGAGAAAAAGAGGCAGAGGAAGAAGAAGAGAAGAAGAAACCAAAGAAACGTAAGAGGAAGAGTCAAGCAGAGAAGAAGCAAGTTGAGGAAGGTGCAGGAGAAGATGATGTTGTGGAAGATTTTGTGTTCAGTTCTGATGAAGAGGATGATCTGTTTGATATAGAAGGAGACAAAGATGAGGAGGACGATGTTGATGATGATGCAGCAGATGAGATTGCAGAGCCTGAGACAAAGAAGACCTCTAAGAAGACCAAGGGCACCTATAAGACCTGGCATAAGAACTACAAGAAGACGAAGAATAAGAAGGCTCGAGTGGCTTAGTCTTTTTGGTGTGTACTTCGATGTCTACAAAAATCACTTTTTCGAATGTCTTGCAAAACATCATCAAACAAATTTTTGGGAGAATGGAACTAATATCTGAAATTTGAAACTAATGTATGATTTTTTTTTTCTATTTTGTCTATTAAATCACATTCAAGGACTGAAATAGTCATCCTCTATTTTAATAGTGTGAACAATGCTTGTGGAGTTGTGGTGGACAAAGAAGCTCCTAGTAGCTTAGTTCTCCTCTCTTTTTCAATGTTATTAATAGGCATGTGGGTTTGGTTCGGTTAACTATTTAGTTAACTTGTTATATAACAAATCTGCCAAAATTAAAAGAAGTTTTTAGTTTGGGTTAGATTTCGGTTAAATTTAGATAAAATGGATAATTTTGATTGTTTTGGTTAACTGTACCGAAGTAATAACCGAATTTGAAATGGATTCCAAAAAAATTGGGATTGGTTAGGCCGGTTAGGTAGGGGATGGCAGGTTTTGTTTGGTCAAAATCACATATCTAGGTAGGAAGTTACTTCTTGGGATGTTTGCAAAACCGCATTAGACAAAAGGGGAAAGAGCTAATATGAATCTCCAAACATAGTGACTAAAATTGGAATTTTCAATCGTCATCATCAGAAAGCTTCCGATTCGACAAAGTTTTTCAATGTACATTGCAAAAATGTACCAAGTTTAACATGCAACGTAGTAATTAAGAAGGCCTCAGTGATAGTGAAACCGAAGCAAACCGGGAGGAACGGGCTCGACCGAGGTTTATTCATTAACGCTGCAGGCCAGCTTTGATGTAAGCTGCGTAAAGATCCCTGCGTTTTCAAAACCATACATTGTAATAACTATACAGCGTAAACGTATGAGTACTTTCGGTGTTTTGGAGAAAACAAACTTACATGGAGTCCTTAATTGCGTCGATGGCAGCTTGAGCTGGGAGGAAACCTTCGACAGCAACTTTCTTGTTCTCGTTCTTCTTGTCTACAAGTTATGTGTTAAGTGAAAACTGAAAAAATGAAGCATAAGCCAAAACAAAACAACCCATAGTGAAAACTGAAACAAATGTAATATTTGATGTTGTTTTGTGGATACAGTCCTCGAAGAAGCGGCGGATCTCAGCTAGACGGTGAGGAGGAAGCTCTTTGATGTCTCTGTAGTGACGGAACTCTGGATCATCAGCACAGACTGCGATGATCTTGTCGTCTTTTTCACCCTGCGAGTTTCATATCAAGGTGAGTCATGGTTTCTTACTAATGTAATAACATCACAGAGAAGGAGAAGATATCATTCTGGGAATAACGGCTGTTACCTGATCGATCATGGGCATTAAACCAATAGCACGGGCACGGAGGAACGATCCAGTCAGCACAGGCTCCTACGCAATAGTTATCAATCATCTCAAGTTGGTTGTTTCACTGTCTGTTTATGAACAATTGACGCTGAGGAAAGGCGAGAGAAAGCACCTGCATGAGTACCAGGACATCAATAGGGTCACTGTCCTCACAAATGGTTCGGGGAATGAAGCCGTAGTTGTGTGGGTACACAATGGATGAGTACAGAACACGATCAACCTAGAGAGGAAAGACAACAATGAGTGATCAGATTTGTTCTTCTTTTCAAATCTTCTAATGAATGCACAGACTGTATACATCCACAGCATGTAAGACTGATGCACAGAACTAATCAAAGAATACGAGGGATCAGAAGATCTATCAACACTTAATCGAATCAGGTACAGAGTCTGTACCTTAATAAGGCCACTGTTCTTGTCTAGCTCGTACTTCACCTTGCCACCTTTGCTAATTTCAACAACCTGATAAACAAATCAAATCTCGTTTTTAACTGTCAAAACGATCTAGTCTTCCACAGTGCAAGAGGAGATAAAGCTTACACAGTTGAAAACTGCAGGAGCTTCCGGGCCTACAAGATTCAAACAAACAACCACTCTCATAAGCAAAACTCTAACTGCAGCAAAGACAAGAATACATGCCACTTCATCATCAGTAACAAGATTAACATACCAATCTCCAAGTCGTGCCATGGATGAGCAGCAGCTGATCTGTGTGTGAAGGCTGCGAAATTCCTCTCGTTAAGAGTAACGTTAGGGTTCCTTAGAGGGAAAGCAACAGAGCCCTTGGGGGTTACTCCATCCTTGTTATCAGCCATATCGAAATGCTCACTGTAACTCAAAAACAATACGATAAGCGCTATAGATAAGAGTCATTCAAGCGTATACTAAACTCAAAATCATTCTCACATACTGAACAACAATATGCACAATAACATCGCGTTTCAAGATTCAGAAGAGAGATGAATCATCCATACCAATTTACGATAAGCATCGTTCTAAGCAAACACTATATCATCCAGGGAACAATCGTAACACACGAAAGCATAAGAGATAACGCAGAAGCGCAGATCCATCCTCGATTACGAATCAACAAACTCTGAATCTCTTCCTACTCTAACGCAACACTATATCATCTAGTGTTTATAACCTGAAAGCATCAGAGATATGCAGATACATCCTCGATTTTAAGTGATTACGAATCATCGGGATCTAAATCAACTCCTACTCTAAGAGCCTACATGAGACGAACAATCCAAGTTCTCGACGATCAAAACGGAGAGAAAGAAAACGCAAAAATCAGCGAAACTACTCAGATTCAACACGCAGGGACGATAATCAAGCACCGTTAACAGAAGAAGATGAACAAAAAGGAAGGAGAAGAGATGATCCTACAGATGCAGTTTCAAGATTCAATCGGGAAACGGAAGAAGAGATTCCGTTACGTAATTTTTTTCTTTCTTCTCAGAAGAGAAGTTACAGTAGTACAGTTTTGATGTGAGTGTGGCGCTTCTTTATGAGACGTTGGAGGAAGGAGACGGTGACGTCATCATTTCCTTGGTTGTTGTTCATCGTCAATCTTACGATGAATCGTGCACGTTGAGTTTAAAACGAGGAGGGATCGAACGGTGGTGGTTTTATTATTAACCTTTTTGTGATTTTTAATTTGTTTTTTTATAATAGGCCTTTGTAGTGTGTACCTTTTTTATTCGAGTGAAAGAGGAAAAAAGGACGACGACATTGATGTTGCCAAAAAGCATGTGAGTAAATTAATCAACATACGACGCGTGTCCATAGATTTAGGCGCTTTCCTTCTCGTTAATTTTTGTCGCTCGTTAATTTTTGTCGCTACAGTTCCTAATTTATTAAGTTAAGAAAATTATGATTAACCAGCAGTACTTAAGGGCATGAAGAAAGAAGAGGGTGGAAACCAAAGAAGAAAGAGAAAGGAAAAACTCCTAATTAAGGGTTGTTCTTTACTCTCCAACGACCAGAAAAAAAAAAAAAAAAAAAAAACAAAACAAAACAAGGAACTTTCTTTCTCTCTCTTCGTTCCACCAATAATGATGCTCTAAGGAAACATATTACTTTTGAATTTGTTTAAAGCATTTGTCTAGAGTTTATTGCCTAGACTTTTTAATACGTGAAGTTATTAAGTTTGATTCACAATGTTCATTTATTAGCTTCCTAAAAGTGAGAAACTAGCGAATACAATATTTCAAAGATTTTAAATAGTGCCGGTTCTTGAAAACTCTTTTTAATAGCACCTTGTAAACTCTTTTTAATAGTATCAATATATTAGCTTTGTCGAAAGGAAAAACCTACAATTTGTTTTCGAGCATACGAACTCTACATTTGACGTCCCTATGTAAAACTTCCATTTTAGATATTAAAATTGACGTTTGAAGTTTTCATTCTCTAAACAATCTAAAAAAATCTGTCCAAAAAAACCATTTTACATAATTGAACTGTTAGATTAAGCTCGAAGAAAAAAAAAAACTTGAGAAATAAGTTAACTTTTAATCTTACCGAGTTATGGTTTAAAGGATTAAGAAAATATCCAAATATGTTATACCTAATGAGTTTAGGAAATTTGAGTTATATATAAGGAGATGCAATTTTGTTGCATAACTTATGAGTTTTGTGATTGTGTGAGAGCTTAAGGTTTTTTGAGTAAGTTTTCCTTAAGAGATTAATAAGAGAGTTATTTTTTATACAATTCGAGATCCTATATTTGATATCAGAGCGTAGGTTCGGATCCTTTGAAGAGCGCATGAACGAGATGATGGGATGCATCGATAGAATCATCGCGCTGATGGATCGAGGGTCCCTCGAGAGTGAGAAAACAAAAGAATAAGTAACCAAAAAATCAGAGGTGATTGTGAGTGATGAACCGACCTTGAATATGATCCAGCCGGTGACAACGAAGGAAGGTAATAACGAGATTCCACTGATTAAATCAGATATGAAAACAGAGGTGATGGCCTGTGACGGAGAAGATGCACCTCTTGCATCCATAAGCGACGAGAAAACAGACAATATGAGGAAGAAGAAGAAGTGGTGGAAGAAACGTTCGATGGAGGCTCAAAATCGTTTGAAGGGAACCAAAACCGTATATCCGGTGAAAATCAATGTTGACGGATCTCTGAAGAAGAGCAAATGGATTCTAAACAATTGTCTGTTGATGACTGTGTCGAAGAAGAACTATCTGATAACACAAAGGATGGTATCTGAAACTGTAGTCGATTTGGTGCTAAAGGAAAAGGGGAAAGAAGAGGACCTGGTTGCATCCATTGAGAAGCTGTCTCAGAAGCGGAGAAAGAGTGCAAAGAAGAAGAAGAAGGCGAGACGGAGGTTTAGGAACTGGGTTTTTGTTATACCCGGAGACGAGGCACATCAGCAGGTGGACGTTAAACATGAAAAGGACAACATGGAGGTTTACGTGAATATGGTGCAGTATCATGAATGGTGTTACCAACTTTTTTACACTTTACATGTGTTAAATAAGAGGTTTGGGTTGATATTCACAAAGAAGAAGAAGGGTAAAACGAAGTTGGAATATACATGGGTGGAAATCAACCCTGAGCTGGTGCTTACAAAGTGCTTAAGGAGACACAGAAAAGTGAGAGGAATCTGTGAGAAGCTCCGCGACTCCAAGCAAATATCCACAAGCCCTAGATGTGTCACAATGGATGACTAAACATAAGATATGCATTTGGTACTACTGACTTTCATCTGATCAAGAACGTGTTAGTTTTTGAAGAAGTAGAGAAGTTCTTGGAGAAGGGTCCGGAGAATATTAGAAACGAGTCTATGTACACTGTGTTGATAAAGAAGTACGCAGAGTCAGGGAAGAAAGATATTGATAGAGCAGAAGCTGTTTTCAAGAAGATGAGAGAGTTATGTTGTTTACTCTTGAAACCTTCACCGTTTAGCTCCATGACGTCACTTTATATCTCTGTTGGAAATAAAGTTAAGGTAGATGAGATACTGAGAGAGATGAAGGAGAACAACGTTAAGGTTGATAGCCTCACCATGGCAAAGGCTTATCTAAGAGTTGGTTCTAAGAGATAAGCGAGAGAGATGCTTCTTGGGGCAGAGGAACTGAATGATCCTATGGAACTCATGAGCCTGTATGCTGAAGCAGGAGATAGCAAAGATGTTTATCGTATATGGAATCTATACAAGAAGACAAGAGAGCAAGACAATGATGGTTTCTTAACTTTGAATTTTGATGATATCAACGGAGCAGCGGTGATGTACTACATGAGTACGAGTGGTTGGGTCTTGAGTTTGATGTCCGAATCCCAACTATGATAGTGTCTGGTTTTCGCAAAAGGAGAATGTTTCAACGAGCAGGTATAGTAATGAACAAGACTTTAAGGAACATAAAATTTGGTAATAAATCAGTCACTCTGCCTCTGGAAGAGTGGGGGAAGATTGGGAGGAATCAAGTGAAGCCTTCAGAATTGAGAGACCTCATTAAGAACCTTCAAGATTCAACTCAGCTCCCTAAAACACTTGAGCCATTTCATGGCTATGTGATCAAGAAGTGATTAGTCTTTTTCCTGAAGATTATGCAAATAGATTTGATCTTACTGAGAAAGTGTTGGGTTTTAAAGAAGCTCAAAACGAAAGTGATGCAAAAGAAAACATGAGTTTGTCTCTTGGGAATAAGATCAAACACATGGTGGGCGGACATACACTAATGGCTGATCGTATGTGGGAACCATGTGGATTCGAAATCTATGACTGGAAGTATAAAAAGCAGATGGAGAGATTTATTAATCAAGGTCCAAACGTGGAAGAAATATTAAAGGTCAAGGTACTGCAAGTTTCAGACATATACGGTAGCTATGGATGCAAAGAAACAAGTGTTACTACATCCTTGCTTAATGGAGTCTTTTCTCATGAAACTTACCCTCTGGCTGATAAATTGTATCTACATGTCAGTGAACTAGAGGTGTGGCATGAGAAAATAAAAATTTCTAATGATGCAAACATTTGTAAAAGTCTGCGTGAGCAAGTTCTTCTAAGAATGATGAGTACAGAGAAACATAGGAAGTATCTTAGGGCCTGGAAATTCAAGTTCAGGAGCAAGAATTTGATTGGAGTTTGTACTAGTAGGAGCCGATATTTTGATCCTGGAATTACCAAGCTGTTCAGGGTGATATTAGTTTACTCGGCTGTTAGTACTATGAGATTTGAAGCAGCAGCAGAAATCTGTTTATGGGCGCATCACAGTTCGATACGTCTGATCAGACGTAATGAACCAGAGATCAAAAGGCTTCATGAGATGAGTTCATCTATGAGTTTGAAGACTAGTTCAGAGATGTCATTCATATTACACGAGATTGGCTCGGAAACTGTTGAAGGCATAATAGGACATAACCGTGGTAGTTTTGCCTTAGAACTGCAGCGAAACGAAAACACACCTCATGTTTGGCACCGCTGGAAGAACAGAGTTGGGAAATGGCAAGCAGTTTATGTTTGTATAATGTGGGTTTTGGCAAGCTCTCAGTCAAGTAATGAACGTGGATTATTAGGATTGTTTCTAATGACTATCAATGAAGATTTATATGGTACGAAATTTTATAGCAGAAGGCTGAGATTGCATCAGAATTACATTTTAGATTACATCACGGGGAGATCTTTGATGCATCTATGGATACATATAGAGCTAAAGAAGTCTACTGGAACTACTATGATCTTCTACAAAATTTTGCATGATCTTTGCCACTGCCGTCGATTGTTGGAGATACCAATTGTTGGAGATAGTGGTAGTAGTCATAATATTGACCCGGGTGATGGCAAGAGCACAATAGCAGGACATATCATTTACCTTAGTGAAGGTCTGAATACGTGGTGTACAAGCAAACAAGAAACTGTTGAGTTATCATCATGTGAAGCTGCATTGATAACATGGAAGGAAGCCGCGAAACTGGCTATATGGCATGGAGAGTTACATCGGCGTATACTCGGGAGAGAGCAGAGAGCAGACATCTTGTCGAGTGTACTTGAAAGATTGAAGTTCAAAGATACGAGAAGAGTTGAACATTTATCGAAAATGGAGTTCAAGCTTAAAGGGGAGAATGTTAGATTAAGCTTGAAGAAAAAAAGAAACTTGAGAAATAAGTTAACTTCTAATCCTACCGAGTTATGTTTTAAAGGATTAGGAAAATATCCAAATATGTAATACCTAATGAGTTTAGGAAATTTGAGTTGTATATAACGAGGGAGATGCAAGTGTGTTGTATAACTTATGAGTTTTGTGATTGTGTGAGAGCTTAAGGTTTTTGAGTGAGTTTTCTTTAATAGATTAACTAGGTTAAGACCCGCGCCTTGCGCGGAATGAACATTAGATATAAATTATTTTAGATATTATATTTTTTTTTACATATTATGAAATAATAAATATATATTGAATAACTAAAAATTCAGTAACTAAATCGGTGCGAACATATAAATTTTATGAATCCAAACAATTTTTTTTCTATTTGATACGATTTATAATTAAATTTAAATAATGTATATAGTATATTTTTAATATTAATGTCTATTAAATGATGCTTTTTGCCCATTTGTTTTTTATAATTTGTAAATTTTATAGCAAAAACTTTAAATTACCGATAACAAAAATTTCATTGTGGATTAATAGTTTATTAATTTTTAATTTTTAAAAAATTAAGTTGTCGATGTTTGTTCAAAGTTTTTATCAAAAGAAATTGTTCAAAGTAAATTTCGAAATTAAAATATTTATGTATTTTATATGGTATATAGTTTAATTTAAAACGACATATATATATTATGTATCTTTTAATAATTAAATTAAATTTTACTTATATTATTTAATAATCATTTGTATCTTGTAACAATTTTTGTAATTTATATTCATTTTTTAAAATTCAAAATATAACATATACAGAAAAATCTAAATTTTTATTATATGGTTAATGTGGTTGTTTAATTTATTTTAATAGATTAAAATTAAACAAATATGATAGAAGATAAATTAATTTTTATCAAATCTTTATTATTCAAAATCATTAATTGTCATATATCCTTTAGACATATTAGGAAATTCTGTAATTTTTATTTAAAGAAATAATAAAAAACATTAATAATGAATTTATGATTAGTTTAATATAAAGCTTATTATATAATTAGATTGACCAACCTATTTCTCTAAGGATTGTAAGAATTATCATAGTGATGATACGTGAATACAAAAAGAAGTTGTAATGTTTATATATAAGGGATAAGAGAGTTTTTTTTTTATAACGCTGGAGGGATAAGAGAGTTATTATTGTTAATAAGTTTTATACAATTCGAGATTCTATATGAACAACATTTGTAGCGTGTGACATTTTTTTCTGTGGAGTAGTAGCAGTAAAATATTTATTGTTAATTAAAAGCCCAACAGACCATTTAATTTTCCAAGAGAGCACCACAAACCACGACACGTGTTTCATCCACGTCATTCAGTTTCCTCTTTCTTTCCGCGAAAGTGCGAAACAAACCTCTCTCTCTCTCTCTCTCTCTCGTGTTTGATTTGAAGATCATTGTGACCTTAATCAGTGATTGAATCAGGATTTAGCCATGGAGGACGAAGCAGGAAACGAAGGAGACGGGTACACAATGAGCGATTCACCTCTTGCACGATGGAGAATCGAATTTTCCAAATCGTTTCAGAATTACCTCGACAGATCGGCTCCACACCTCGTCCGAAGATGGCTAGTAACGTTAATCGCCGCCGTGATCTACATATACAGAGTTTACTACGCTTACGGATTCTTCGTCGTCTCGTATGGTCTCGCGACGTACATCTTAAACCTCTTGATCGGTTTCCTCTCACCCAAAGTCGATCCAGAGCTCGAAGCCTTGGATCCTGCTTCTGCTTCGTCTGAGTCCAGTAAAGATTCTGATGAGTTCAAGCCGTTTGTTCGTCGTCTTCCTGAGTTCAAGTTCTGGTAAATTTCTCCTCACCTTTGTAGATAAATTGGTTTTGGTTTGATCTGAGATTGTTTTGTTGTTGTTTAGGTATGCAGCTACTAAGGCTTTTGTTGTAGCGTTTGTGATGACCTTCTTCTCGTTCTTGGATGTGCCTGTGTTCTGGCCCATCTTGCTTTGCTACTGGTTGTTTCTGTATTTTCTCACTATGAAACGACAAATCGTGCACATGATCAAGTACAGATACGTTCCTTTTGATTTTAGAAAGAAGGTAACAAAGCAACTCATGGGTTCTTGTTTTGTATCCGATTACGGACTGACTCTTTGGTTAGAAGTAAAGAGTCTTGACATAGATTGATGATGTTTGTTTTTGACAGAGGTATGATGGAAATGATAAGCCTAGCAGCAGTAATTCACCTCAAGGAGATGAAAATACGGCTCAGACGTGAAGCTTAGACCAGGTATTATTGATCTGTACATGGTTCAAGTTAGTGATAGGTTAAGTGAGAAAGGATTACAAACTAAGAGAACAATATTAAGTAGATTGTTATAGCATGTTGTGGCTGGAAACAAAGTTCTTGAAGCTTAAAGAGCTGAGAAATTTCTCTCTCTTATGTTTGACAGCCTCTAATATCTTGCAATGCAGACCATGGCTTGGTGCGTTTGGAGTTATACGCCAAATCACTGATCCGAATCACCTCACTGAAGCAGTAGAAGTGGATAATATGCCATCTTACTCGAATACTATATATTCTAGAGCTTGCTTTGATTTCTTGTCACCAGATCTGTAAAACTGCTCCTGGTTTTGTCTCTCTCCATCCGAGCAAGTTCAGTATGTAAATGTTATGATAGTTGATCGGAACTTCTCTGTTAACTCAGATCAGGACTGAATGTAACTTGTCCTTTATTGAATAGATCAAAACATGTTGAAGGATTTATGTTCTCTTCCATTCACATACATTCATCAAGCATGAACTGCTCAATTACAACCTTATCTATTTACACTAAATTCTCGCTTCCTCTCTCGAGCATATCTCTTTCTCAACTAATAATCTTCTGTTGTTAAATGGAGCTCCTTATGTATGTTGCTGCCTTGTTTTCCACGAGTTTTCTCATGGTAAACAGCTGCAACCTTATTTTGTCAGATGGTTTGGAAGAGCTTGCGTGTGAGTTCTTTAAGGCTCTGTTTCTCTTCCTTAGGCTTAGCGGAGAAGATAACGGTGTTAAAAATAGTAACGGAGGTAGGATGCTTTTAAACGACGATCGTACTGTTTTGTCGATCAAAGACTTAATTTATGATTTATTTAGCAAATTCTTTGACACTAGCTGCAGCTTCTGTTGGTGAGGTGACAATTGGCTGTAAGTAAAATATGGCTCTCAATGCCAATGAAAAGTCTCTTGTTTTGTCTGAGTTATCCGCTTTCACACACAAGTAAAAGCCAAAATCAATTTAACAGAACCGATAAATGAACAGGAATCGCGAGTCTCCTCTCTTATGGCTAGTGGGAGAAATTTTACTATGAAACACTTGTTTCTTCTTCTCTTATATTCGTTTCCTTTCTCTGATTCTTTTGAAAGATGTGATCAAATAGCACAGCTGGGGACCTGTACAAAAAGAGAGATATGGGTATGTTTAAATGTCAACTTGAACCCAATAGACAAAACACACAAAGAATTGGCCTATCAGTAGACGGCCCACGTGAATTAATATGTTTCTTTCTTCCTCCTACATCGGTAAGAATGGAAGCAAATGAACTGTTTATATATATCCGGAGTCACAAACAGATTGTCCCTTCGGGGACATCCGATAAAACTGGAACGATACTGAGAAGATTAGCATGGCCCCAGAAGATGTTTGTACAGAGAAGGATGTGCAATTCAGAGGAAGTAACATACAACATACAAAAGTTTCCAAGAGAGTTTCCTAAGTGCAACAACTTGTTCTGTCCAACATCATAATGAATAAGTGCTTTCTGAGTCCATTCAAATCCAACCAGAGGTTAAGTGTGTAAACCACATGAGAGAGATTGAGGCAGCAGCTGGAATGAAACAAGAGAAGCAACAGATTCATGTTCTAAAGAAAAACTCTTTCCCAACATAGTCTATGTTGCTTAAACCAGGCAACAGGAACCTTTTAGTCAAAGCAGAGTATTTGCGATTCCTCTTCCTAAATATGTTTTTTTTTTTTAATTCTCATCATTCACATGACATAATCTGCGATTTCGAGTTATTCATCTCCTCGTCGTCTTCGGTCGCCATGGAAGCAACTGCAAGAATCTTCACTACTTCTCCTCTCAATCCTCGTCTCCTTCTCACCAAGATCAACTTAAAACCATATTCTTTTTCTCTCGAGTCAACAAACTACCTCTGTTTCTTTCCCTCTCGCATTGCCGTTCTCCGGGAACCCTCAATCTCCGCAGCTCTTACACGGTGCTCGTACACGAATCTCCTCAAATCCCCTCCGATCCGGAGCAAACGTCGCCGTATGAAATAGAGCTTCACGGAGTGTGAACGGAGGAGGAAACGGGACGACGTTCGGAGAGAACGGGAAAGAGACGACGGTGGTTCTCCTCGGTTGGTTAGGACTTAGGAGCGAAAAACGAAACACTTAAGAAGATACATCAAGCGGTATATGTAATGACCCAAATTCTGGCCCAACGAATTCAGGTCGAGGCCCAAACCTATACCCAGAAGCCCATGCTATTTTCTATAAAAACTCACCTCTCTCCTTTGTTTTCTTCACCTAAAATCATCAAGAAAAGTTTAGAGAAAAAGAGTTAATGGGAGAAATGGAGAATTGTTGAAGAACCTGAGCCACCACCGGAGTTCGTCAGAGCCTTCTCACGCCGTGACTGTGTCGGGCTCGCCACCACCGTTAACCGCCCAAGGTAACACCAGAAACCACATGCATTAGCTTCAGTTTCGGGTCCGTTTGGTAAATCGCCCATAAATTCTTAACCATTGATAATTTCATGCATGGAAGACCACCATTATGTTTCTCTCGACGAGATGAAGCCATAGACACCAACCACGCCGCAATCGGAGTCCGGACGAAACCGCTAGAGCCTCCCGAAGTTTTGCCTCTGCGCGCGTGAAACGCACGCGCCACCGTCTCCGACCGCCGTTCGCCGGAGCCGCCGTGCCCGGCCACCGTCCATCCGCCGTCGAGAAGCTGCCGCCACATCGCCACCTCTCCGTCGCCGCCGCCAGTGATTTTCCGGTAAGCCGTCGTCCTCCGCCGTCGCCGCCGGTGACCGTCGTCCTCCGCCGTCGCCGCCGGTGACCGTCGTCCTCCGCCGTTGCTGCCGGTGACCGTCGCTGGTGACTCGCCGGTAACTCGGAGTGAGTCAACTCGGTGACTCGGTCAACTGGTGGTTTGACTGTTTAAATTAATTTTGGGTTGGTTAGGTTAAACCGCCGGTTAAAATCAATTGGAATTCGGTTAGACTAAACCGGGTAGTTAAATTAATTAATTAATTAATCAATCTTGGTTAAGGTTAACCGGATGGTCCGATTGGAATTGATTTCGGTCAAAGAAAAAACCGTTTGGTTTAAATCAATTCCAATCTGGTCAAGGGTTGACCGGATTGGGTCAGAGTTGACCGGGTTGACCTTTGACCAGCGGGTTGACTTTTCCGTAGACTTTGATCAGACTCGTTTTAAACCGTTCGAAAGCTGTTTTGACTCAGACTTTCGCCCTAATTTCAGATTTAGAGTCTATTTGAGCAGCTGGAGTTCATAGATACCACTTTTCTCTATTGCTAAGGTGATGGTCTATTCCCGAACTTCTCATACACGGCTTAGGACCTCTAATAAGTATAACTTATTTCTAATATATTCTGTCTGCTTGAAATCGAGTCAGTCATTGTTTGTTTTAGTTTTAGGTTCCTTTCTTAAACCGAAACTAGGGAGTTAGATGATTCAACACTTGATTGCTTCGCGTAATGTAAATTCTTAGTTAGAATTGTTTTTGCCGGATACAGAGACAGACTTCTGTATGCCGGATTGTATGAGAGGCTACGGCCAGTCAGTCGACCGGATGGACCGTAGTCTGGTGTGGTCGATAAAGCGTCTGAGGGCGGTGACACCGAGCACTCTCTCTCGGAAGTGTTTGTTTGGCCTGTTAGTGGGCAGCGAGTGCGCGCCTCGCTAGGACCATTGTTTGTTGTTTGGGTACTTTAGGTGCCGTGTTTGACATGTATTAGAATTAAATTCTATTTATTCGGAGTGCTATGTCCGGGTCCATGGACTTCGGGGTAGCATCCCATACCTCACTGGGCGATTCCCCTGTCGCTGACCCCTCACCCTCCTCCTTTTTAGGTGAGACCGACGAGCAGGAGTGATTATCGGACCGGTGCTATTGGGCTTTTGGGCTTTTATCGCTTTTATCGTTTATTGGGCTTTTAGGCCTTTGGGCTTTTATTGTTATGCTATTTCCTATTTCAGACTTTCAGACTTATGTTGTCTTTATATTTCAGACTTATGTTGTTATCGGTATTTGCGGTTTGGACCTTATGGTATTGTATTTGACTTGATATTATAATCTGGAGTTTATTATTATTTCAATAATTATTATTATGTTATTTTTTTGCATTTATATTATTTCGAGAAAACCGTGTGTTACAATTTTTGGTATCAGAGCGGGGCTTTGTCCCGGCTCCGACCCAGGATGGCGATTTTTGGAGACTCTGTTTTAATCGGTTTTAAATGGTTTTAGAAATATATATATATACTTCTAAAGGATCTGAGAATTTTTATAAATCATAGTTCCTTTCCGTTCGGTATCACTCCTCTCTAATCGTCGGTATTTCGGTGTTCGGTAGAAGTTGCAGTATTTGTCTTCGTTTTAGATGCCACCAATGAGAAGAGCAACACATGCCCATACCGCCAGAGATGCTAGCGAGGGATGAGCCGAGCATGAGCGGCCCACAGTTCCGCAGCCCGCTGCTCCACCGATTGATCAGGAGGCCATGAGACAGATAGTTCAGGATGCTGCTAGACAGGCCGCTCAGGAGGCCGTTCAGCAGATTGCTCGATAGGCAGCCAGGGAAGCCGCTCAGGAGGCTGCCCGAGTAGCTGCTCAAGAGGTTGCTCGTCAGATGGCTGCAGTTCAGCAGGGTCCTCAGGTTCAGGTGCAGCAAGTTCCACAGATTCGGGTTCAGCAAGTTCCACCGGTTCAGGATCAGCAGATTCCCATTCAGCATGATCATCAGGTTCCCGTCCAGCAGGTTCCCCTTCCTCAGGTTCCATTGCAGGAGGGTCCAGCTCAACAGTTTTCTCATGGTGTCCAGGATCTACCGCCGCCACCACAGCGACCTCAGGTTTATCCAGTTTATGATGAGAGGTTGTACAGGCTGACGTGTCAGATGAGGAACATGGATGTGGAGCATTTTAGTGGGACAATGAATGTTGTAGCTGCACATGATTGAAAGTTAGCTTTGCAGCGGAAGCTGGAGATTATTGAGTGTCCACTAGAGTTGTCGCTCAGATTGACTATGCAGTACCTTCGTGGAGATGCTCTTATATGGTGGGAGGGAGTACGATTGAGTCACTTTGGGCCAGAGAGGCTTACCTTCGCATACTTCATCCGAGAGTTCGATTGGAAATATTTTCCGAAGGAAGCTATGGATAGGAAGAAATGCGAGTTCGAGCATGTAAGCCAGGGTGAGATGTCTATCAGGGAGTATGAGGTTGTGTTTAACCAACTTCGCAGATTTGCTGGAGTGGGCATTTCCGAGGAAGACTTGATCAGAAATTTTTTGAGTGGGATGTGAGTGGAGATTCGCAACCGGTGTCGTGTAGCCACTTACCACAGATTGGGAGAGTTGGTGGAGAAAGCTGCTGAGCAGGAGGCAGGTTTGGCAGAGGAGCAGAAACTTGCTAAAGCAGTTCATGTTAAGTCTGCAAAAGCTCCAGAGTCCCATAGCAGAGGAGGAGACCAGTACCAGTCCGGGTTACCGACTTGTCGCCGTTGTCGTCGCCGACATAGTGGGAAGTGTCCTAGGTGTTTTATTTGTGGTCAGCTGGGGCATATTGCGAAGTATTGTCAGGTTAAGCTTGTGGATATGGTTCCAGTCAGACAGATTGCAGCACCAGCAGTGGCATAAGTTTGCTTTGGCTGTAATCAGCCAGGTCACTTCATTAGAGATTGTCCGAGGAGGGGCAATGCGGCACTTCCACCACCACCGAAGCGTCTAGCCATCGCTCCACGTGTGTTTGCGGTTGGAGATCCTCAAGAAGCTGAGCCGATAGCGGGTATGTGCTTTTCCATACTTGTCATGTTTGAAAATTTTGGTTTCATGGTTATCATGTGTAGTTAGTAAATTTTTTGTGTAGGATCGGTTTCGGTTGGAGGTGAGTCAGCTCATACGTTATTCGACACGGGAGCTTCTCATAGCTTTGTGAGTCCGCGTTTAGTCCAGTCTTGGTCTTTTCGGGGTGCCTTCGAACCGAAGGCTAAGCAGATTCAGACAGCCGGCACGGAGAGATTGGGAGCCGTCGGCGTTCATCGCGACGTACCAGTCTTGCTTGGAGGGATTGATTTACTCGGAGATTTGACGGAGATGGAGCTGAATTACTACGACGTTATTCTCGGGATGGATTGGTTATCACGACATCGAGTAGTACTGGATTGCCCGAGAGCGAGAGTTCATATCCCTAGAGCAGAAGGGAAGATCATATTCCAGGGGATTCAGACGCACCAGGGAATTTCCATTGTCTCTATGTTGCATGCAGAGGAGTTATTGAAGAGAGGACCAGAGGGATTTTTGGTGACCATTTCGATGGTTAAGGATGACGGCCAACATGAGCTGCATGACATTCCAGTGGTTGCAGAGTACGAAGATGTTTTTGAGGCTTTAAAAGGGCCACCACCAGCTAGAGAAGACGTTCTTACGATCGAGGTGGAACCAGGAGCAGCACCGGCTTCACGAGCTCCATACCGCCTCGCACCAGCTGAGATGGCGGAGTTGAAGAAGCAGTTGGATGAGCTATTGGATAAGGGTTTTATCAGGCCGATTATTTCACCGTTGGGAGCACCAGTGTTGTTTGTGAAGAAGAAAGATGGAAGTTTCAGACTTTGTATTGATTACAGAGGTTTGAACATAGTGACCATCAAGAATAAGTGCCCGCTTCCGCGTATCGACGAGTTATTGGACCAGTTGCAGGGAGCTTCATGGTTCTCTAAGATTGACTTGGCATCGGGATACCACCAGATTGCGATAGCTGGAGGAGACGTGCGGAAGACGGCCTTCCGTACACGCTATGGACATTATGAGTTTGTGGTGATGCCATTTGGGTTGACGAATGCACCAGCAGCATTCATGAAGCTTATGAATGATGTGTTCCGCGAGCATTTGGATAAGTGCGTGATTGTTTTCATCGACGATATCCTGGTTTATTCCCGAAGTAGAGAAGAGCATGCTGAGCATTTACGGATTGTGTTGGGAAAGCTTAGAGAGCATCAGTTGTTTGCAAAGTTGAGTAAGTGCAGCTTCTGGCAGAGGAAGATTGGATTTTTGGGCCACGTGGTTTCAGAAGCAGGAGTTGCCGTAGATCAGGAGAAGATTACCGCCATTTCAGAGTGGCCGACACCTAAGAGTGCGACAGATCTACGTAGTTTTCTCGGTTTGGCGGGGTATTACAAGAAGTTCGTCAAGGGTTTTGCCAGCATTGCAAAGCTGATGACGAAGCTGACGCGGAAAGACGTCAAGTTTGATTGGTCAGACGATTGCTCGATGAGTTTCGCGGAGTTGAAGAGACAGTTGACACAGACGCCCGTTTTGGTACTTCTGAGGCTAGGGATACCATATGAGGTCTACACTGATGCGTCAGGAAACGGATTGGGATGTGTATTGATGCAGGAGGGTAAGGTCATTGCATATGCATCACGCCAGTTGAGGCCTCACGAGGTCAACTATCCTACGCATGATTTGGAGTTAGCAGCAGTCGTATTTGCATTGAAGATCTGGAGGTCATATTTGTATGGAGAGAAGGTGAAGATTTTCACAGACCACCAGAGTCTGAAATACATATTTACGCAGGCGGACTTGAATTTGAGGCAGCGTAGATGGATGAAGTTGTTAACAGACTACAACTTAGAGATTACTTATCATCCGGGAAAGGCCAATAAGGTGGCAGATGCATTGAGTAGGCGCCGGAGCGATGTATCGGAAACCAAAGAGGTTCAGGAGCTTACTGGGACACTTGCTAGTCTCAGATTATGTGCAGTTACTGTAGAGGGAGAGTCAGTTGGCCTTAAGGCTGTGGAACATGCAGATTTGCTGTGGAGAATACGCAGAGCTCAGGATGGTGATGAGGCTTTGTGTAAGCAGATCGAGATAGAGAGTATTGGATATCATACAGCCTCTAGCTGGATGTTCATGTATCGAAGCCGGGTTTGTGTGCCAGAGGATGAGCCGTTAAGGAAGGAGATCTTACGGCAAGCACACCACTCGAATTTTTCTATCCATCCGAGGAGTACAAAGATGTATAGGGATCTGAAGCGCTATTATCATTGGCCTGGTATGAAGAGGGATGTTGCTTCATTTGTATCGCATTGTCAGACGTGTCAGATGGTTAAGGCTGAGCATCAGGTGCCTAGCGGGTTATTACAGAACCTGCCATTGCCATAGTGGAAATGGGACATGATAACTATGGATTTTGTGACGGGGTTGCCGACCACATCAGGAGGGAGGAATGCCATATGGGTAATCGTGGATAGAATTACCAAGTCAGCCCATTTCCTAGCGATTAAGAAGACAGACGGAGCTGATCAGTTGGCGCAGACTTACATCAGTGAGATTGTGAGATTGCATGGAGTTCCTGTCAACATTGTATCGGATCGGGATGCAAAGTTCACATCTGCATTTTGGAGAGCCTTCCAAAAAGCACTTGGGACCAAGGTCCATTTGAGTACGGCTTATCATCCGCAGACAGATGGTCAGTCCGAAAGGACTATCCAGACCTTAGAGGATATGCTCAGGGCTTGCGTCCTAGATTGGGAAGGTAGTTGGGTGAAGTATCTACCTCTAGCCGAGTTTGCCTACAACAACAGCTATCATTCGAGTATTGGGATGGCACCATATGAGGCTCTATATGGTAGGCCTTGTCGCACACCACTTTGTTGGACAAAAGTGGGGGAGCGACGTGAGATAGAACCAGCCATGGTTCAAGAGACGGTAGAGCAAGTTGAGATGCTCAAGGTTCGGCTTAAGGAAGCCCATGACCGTCAGAAGAGTTATACAGATAAGCGGCGTAAGGATTTGGAGTTCCAGGTTGGCGACCTGGTATACATGAAAATGAGGACATTTCAGGGAGGATCTAAGACTCAGAAGCTAAAGAAGCTTAAACCGAGATATATGGGACCGTATCCTATTTTGGAGCGGATCGGAGCACTTGCTTACCGACTGGATTTATCAGGAGAGTTATCAGATTTCCATGACGTGTTTCATGTTTCGGTTTTGAGGAAAGTCATGAGAGAGCCAGAGCTCATTTTGCAGCAGCCGCCTAGAAAACTTGGCAAAGGTTTACGTGGGTTGTGTCAGCCAGTAAAGATATTGGATCGCCAAGTGAAAGAAGATCATGGTATGATGACCATGTTGGTCAAAGTTCATTGGGAGAGAGATGGTATACAGGAGGAGACTTGGGAGTCCGAGCCCCAGATGAGGATTGACTACCCGGAGCTATTTTCGGATGTCATTGGAGAACCAATTGGTGATTCGAATTTGGGGTCGAATTCCTTATTACTTGGGGAGAGTTGTAATGACCCAAATTCTGGCCCAACGAATTCAGGTCGAGGCCCAAACCCATCCCCAGAAGCCCATGGTATTTTCTGTAAAAACTCAGCTCTCTACTTTGTTTTCATCACCTAAAATCATCAAAAAAAGTTTAGAGAGAAAGAGTTAATGGGAGAAATGGGGAATTGTTGCAGAACCTGAGCCACCACCGGAGTTCGTCAGAGCCTTCTCACGCCGTGACTGTGTCGAGCTCGCCACCACCGTTAACCGCCCAAGGTAACACCAGAAAACACATGCCTTAGCTTCAGTTTCGGGTCCGTTTAGTAAATCGCCCATAACTTCCTAACCATTGAGAATTTCATGCATACAAGACCACCATCGTGTTCCTCTAGACGAGACAAAGCCATAGACACCAACGACGCCGCAATCAAAATCTGGACGAAGCCGCTAGAGCTTCCCCAAGTTTCGCCTCTGTGCGCACGTGAAACGCACGCGCCACCGTCTCCGACCGCCGTTCGCCGGAGCCACCGTGCCCGGCCACCGTCCGTCCACCGTCGAGAAGCTGCCACCGCATCGCCGCCTCTCTGTCGCCGCATCGCCGCCTCTCTGCCGCCGCATCGCCGCCTCTCTGCCGCCGCCGCCGGTGATTTTCCGGTAAGCCGTCGTCCTCCGTCGTCGCCGCCGGTGACCGTCGCCGGCGACTCGCCGGTAACTCGGCCGAGTCCGGTGAGTCAACTCGGTGACTCAGTCAACTGGTGGTTTGACTGGTTTAAATTGATTTAGGGTTGGTTAGGTGAAACCGCCGGTTAAAATCAATTAGAATTCGGTTAGGCTAAACCGGTTAGTTAAATTAATTAATTAATTAATCAATCTTGGGTAAGGTAAACCGGATGGTCCGATTGGAATTGATTTCGGTCAAGGAAAACCGGTTGGTTTAAATCAATTCCAATCTGGTCAAGGGTTGACCGGATTGGGTCAGAGTTGACTGGGTTGACCTTTGACCAGCGTGTTGACTTTTCCGTAGACTTTGATCAGACCCGTTTTAAACCGTTCGAAAGCTGTTTGGACTCAGACTTTCGCCCTGATTTCAGATTTGGAGTCTATTTGAGCAGCTGGAGTTCATAGATACCACTTTTCTCTTTTGCTAAGGTGAGGGTCTATTCCCAAACTTCTCGTACACGGCTTAGGACCTCGAATAAGTATAACTTATTTCTAATATGTTCCGTCTGCTTGAAATCGAGTATGTCATTGTTTGTTTTACTTTTAGGTTCTTTGCTTAAACCGGAACTAGCTAGGGAGTTAGATGATTCAACACTTGATTGCTTCGCTTAATGTAAATTCTTAGTTAGCCCTCTTTTCAGGTGAGACCGACGAGCAGGAGTGATTATCGGACCGGTGCTATTGGGCTTTTGGGCTTTTATCGTTTATCGAGCTTTTAGGCCTTCGGGCTTTTATCGTTATGCTATTTCCTATTTCAGACTTTCAGACTTATGTTGTCTTTATATTTCAGACTTATGTTTTTATCGGTATTTGCGGTTTGGACCTTATGTTATTGTATTTGACTTGATATTATAATCTGGAGTTTATTATTATTTCAGTATTTATTATTATGTTATTTTTTTTATATTATTTCGAGAAAACCGGGTGTTACAGTATAATTCTAGAGGGATTAACGCCGTTACTTTCACCGGATTTGCTCCGGCTAGATCTTGGAGGGCGGCTTGAGGAGAGAATAGCTGAGTTTGGGAATGAGTTGGCCAATTGGGTATCGGAGAAAGAAGACGACGGTAGAGAGAAATGCTTAATGTTCCACTGCTTCAGTAACAGGCGGAGCTTAGAGCAGCTCCCACCATAAAATTTAAAATTTTCATTTAAATGCTAAAGAAAAAAATTGATTTCCCCCGTTGAAACATATCCCCCCCCCATTATTTCTATTTTTATATAATGAAAACGATTTTCTTCCTTCAAGAATAATTTGCTTGATAGTTTTACTGAACAGAAAATGAATATGTATCTATAATAATAAAGTTGAAGAGAAATTCTCCACATGCCGCTACCTCATCCCTCATATCCTCATTTTGCGACACTAGAGAAAGAGCTTTTTTTTTCTTTTGCTTCTAACTTGCAGCTTCTTCTTCTTCTTTGTCGACTAAAATTGATTCATGAATTTAAATTGAATTACAATAATCTAAATCCAAATTAAAAAAAAAAACTCAACAAAAAAAACCCTAGATCTAATCTTCTCGGTTGCATGGTGTTGTCTTCTCCGTCAAATCCGGTGAGGTGAGCAGCGGCAACGTTGGAGAGAGTGACCGGAGACGCAGAAGAGAGAAGCTCGGGATCTGCCAACACTGTCTTCCTCTGTCTAAGCGGAGAGAAGTTTGGGGGCACCGTCAGCCTTTTCTCTGCTTTGCCACTAGCGCTGCTACACGTAGCTCCTATGCCTTCCACCTTGCCACCGGTGCTGCTCTGCCATCTCTGTTTGTCAACTCGCCATCTCTGAAATCTGGCGAGACTGAATCTGTTTCTTTGCTACAGAATCTCAAAAACAAAAACAAATCTAATCAAAACCACACAACTCATGGAAGCTACTCAACAGAGAGAGAGAGAGAGAGAGAGAGAGAGAGAGAGAGAGAGAGAGAGCAGGGGAAGCATCAGCAGCACACATATGCTGATACCGTCGGGAAGGTTTTTTGTGCAGCGGTTAGGGTTCTTTGCAACTCTTGGTATGCTCGCTGTTGTGAACGACAAAGCTTTGCGGATGATGAACCATAGGATAAGACCAGAGTGGAGACATGACTCTCTAACGAAGAAGAAGAGAAGACTTTGTAATTTTAGTATTGTAAAAGAGAGTCGATCAAAAAAAAATATTTTAAAAGAGAAGATTGATCTTAGGCCACAAGATAAAAACAATCAATGGCCAGAAATTCTAACCCTAATTTTGATAGATTGACCAATAAAGAGAAATGATGAGAATTAACTAAAATGGATTTGTAACCATTGAATTAAAAACAATCAATGGTTGAAAATTAATCAATCAAAAAACTGTTTTTTCTTTAATAGTTATCACCATTAAAATAATCACCAATGGTTGTCATAACATTAAGGCAATGGTGAACCTGACGAAGATATGTCTGGAGCAGTGGCTTCCAAACCTATCATTAGCGACACTGGCAATGCGGCTGACTCGACTGGTGACCAGAGTGTAGGTGGTATATCGCCCACCCAGATCCTACTCTCACCTGGCTTCAACGCAATGAAGAGGATCCACATCAGGGGGCGGACGTACATAGTTCACTACGGGGAATATATGGGAAATTATATAAGATCATAAGAGAAGTAATAATCTAAAACACCATTATTTTAGGAGAAATTACATGTATACCACTTTCGTGCTATCACTTTTCATTTTTGTCACCACTAAAATGACATTTTCAAAACTATCTTCTTCGTAAAAGACTCTTATGCTCTTGTTCTTTATATATATAATAAATAAATATTTAAATAAATAAAAATTATAAACCATAAAACTCAACTCTAAACCCTAAATCATCAATCTTAAACCCTATTTTTTTTTGGAAATACGAACCCTAAACCCTAAACCATCAATCCAAAACCCTATTTTTTTTTTTAAAATACGAACCCTAAACCCCAAAACATCAACTCTAAACCCTAAACTCCGAAACATCAACTCTAAACCCTAAACCCTGAAACATTAACTCCAAACCCTAAACCCTAAACCTTCAACTCTAAACCCTAAACCCTAAACATCAATTCTAAACCCTAAACCCTAAACTTCAACTCTAAAACCTAAACCATCAACACTAAACCCTAAAATCAACACTAAACCCTAAAAAGAAAACTCTAAACCCTAAACCCTAAAAAATTAACCCTAAACCCTAAAACATCAACTCTAAACTCTAAACCCTAAACCTTTAACTCTAAACCCTAACCCCTAAATCCTAAACCCTAAACCCTAAAGCCCTAGAGTTGATGTTTTAGGGTTTAGATTTGAAGGTTTAGGGTTATAGGGTTTAGGGTTTACGTTTAGAATTTAGAGTTGATGTTTTAGGGTTTAGATTTGAAGGTTTATGGTTTTAGGGTTTAGGGTTCAAATTTTCGAAAAATATAGGGTTTAGGGTTTATGTTTAGGGTTTAGAGTTGATGTTTTAGGGTTTAGGGTTAATTTTTTAGGGTTTAGGGTTTAGGGTTTAGAGTTGATGATTTAGGGTTTAAAGTTGATGTTTTAAGTTTAGATTTAGGGTTTAGTGTTTACGTTTAGGGTTTAGAGTTGATATTTTAGGGTTTAGATTTGAAGGTTTAGGGTTTAAGGTTTAGGGTTTAAGGTTTAGAGTTTAGGGTTTAGGGTTTAGGGTTTAGGGTTTAGAGTTGATGTTTCGAGGTTTAGGGTTTAGTGTTGATCTTTCATGGGGGTTTAGAGTGATTTAGGGTTTAGAGTTGGTGTTTTAAGTTTAGATTAGTTAACAATATGTTTTTTTTTATAAAAGTTAATGAAAAAGTTATAAATGTCTTTTACGTAGGGCTGTTCAATATGGTAAAACCGAACCGAACCGAATCGAAATAGACAATATGGTTTGGTTTTGGTATATACCATATAAACCGAATGGATATAATTTTATAAAAACCGTAGGATTTGGATATGGTTTGGTATATAACCGATTAAACCGAATAAACTGAACAAAACCGATTAAAAGTAGAAACATAAATATGTATCTATTTTATAACAATGCATGAAAATCTATTTGTTATATAAGTTAAATTTGTGTTAATAACTATTACCATAATGTTATAGTAATAAAGAACCTTATATAATTTGTAAAACACTTGAACTATAATTAAATAACAATACATCGCAAGTCAGACATCTTATTTTCTAAGTTTTTTTTTTATCTTCTTGCTTTATTTTAGTATTCACTAAATTAATATGAAGATGATAAATTTGATGGAAAATAATTAATGCAAACTAAATAATTATGTTTTTTGGTATAAAACCGAATAAACCGAAAACCGACGGTATATAAACCGAACCGAACCGAAGTAAATATGGATTTAGAATGGTAGTTATATTTTACTAACCGAAATACCGAAAACCGAAAAACACCGAACCTAAACCGAACCGATATCCGGATTGAACACCCCTACTTTTACCCTTATTAAAAATGAGGATAAAAATGGTTAATGTAAACATGAAAAATGATACTTTGAAAATGGTATTTTTGGCAATTTTCTATTATTTTATGACCATAAATCTCATGTAGCCCATTCTAAAAATAAAGATAGGTTTAGTTTTAAAAAACCCAATCGAAAACAAAATAAAATTAATTATGATTTTTATAATTTTTTCGACATGTCTTGATTCATGATTTTATGAAAATTTACTTTTTACTTATAATTTATTTTATCTAAACGAGTTAACTATTAAAGTGTCCCCGGCTAATAAAACTTCTAGATCCGCCACTGATCGACATGGCTTAGATCCGAGGGGATTCACCTTTTTCCACAACCTCAGCTTTTAAAATAATGCACTAGCAGCTGGTTTCCTTTTTATTTCGTCTCCACATGGTTTAAACATGATAACTTTATTATAATCTTATTTCAAGTTCATAAATTTACTGGTCCATCAAATGTCCAAATTTATAAATCTAGCAACTATTTGTTTTGTTAGGCTTCGACTTGAATCCAATACATGCATTAAAAGATATATATATATATATATATATATATATATATGTGCATTATATATATATATATATAGATACTGAATCACCAAAAAAAAACACCTTGAATCACCAAACGTGCTTATTATATCTTGGCTAAGTCATGACCTTACGAAGTTCGCAGTGTGGTATGCATTTCTTTAGACATCAATTCAACACAAAAGCTGCCAACACAACACAAATTTCAGAATTAAAAATTATCAAGCACTCTTAAAGAAAAAGATGAATATGTAAATCTATAAACATAAAATACGAAACACACCTTATGTTACACTTAAACTTTGATCCCCCACCTGCAAATCATTCTACACAGTATATTACAGACTTCAAGAGCTTATCGTAAACCACCAAAACATGGTATTTGACGGCAACATGAGTGCCCACTAGCCACCAGGCTCAGAATGAGATATTTTCAATCCCGTTCAAGAGAAAGAAATTTATTTCCACATGAAACAACACAATTTACAAGTGACCCGAGCGTAGCGTGGATATACCACTAGTTTATCTAATAAGTAAATATACTCAATGACAATAAAATACAATTTTTTATTTTATTTTAGTGATTGTCTATTTATGTTATGAGTGAAAATCTTCTTTAAAAAAATTCTTTATGATTTTGTTCTTCTCATCATTTTGAAGTACCATATATTTTAAGGAAGACTATTTTTATAATTTAAATATATGTATTTGTATATGTCATACCATGGAAAAACATATTTTCATTTTTATCAATTTTATTTTAATTTTTAATTATAATCAATACTTTTAAAAAAAATTGGTTTTATAAAATATATTCTATAATGAATTTATATAGTTGACAAAAATGAATTAAATAATAATTAATATTTAATAATAATTTTATTTATAATTATTATTTGCTTCCGGTAAAAAAAATTCAAGCACCGCCAGTAACACCGGTTGGCTTGTGTAAGTTGATAAAAAACACATATCTTTCATCAATTTATTGCTCTCTCTTTGCTACACTTCATTGTGATTTGATACTTGATACACTAAAATTGGATCTTTGTCTACTGTCAAGTTATCAGTGTAGTTGTAATATCTTTAGATTCAATTCCAGAGGACCAGTTCACACTTTATCTTATTGGGATCAAAATTTAGCTAAAACGAAGTGGGGTTTTTTAAAGAAGTAAATAACGTAAAGAGCAATTAGGTTGTTTTGCGTTGATTTAAAGGCGCTAGTCTAGGGTTTCTTCTTCAGGTTATGAAATCGCAAACCAAGCAATTATTCAAGTCCAGTTTATAACAAGTCTAAACTCGGATCACTCTGATTGAATCAACTCACTCTCGTGGTGTTGATTCCTTTGCAAATCGGTCTTGATGTCTAAACTCTCGTTTGGATCAAGATACGATGGCAAGCCTTAGAGATCAAGTCCGATATGTTCACAATGCACCTTAATATCTACTCTCACTGACTAGGGATGCAAGGATCATTCAAATTGTGTCAAGTTATCAATTAACAGCTAGCTAAATCGATTAACCCTAATTCATGCACTGAGTGATCGGTTCAATGCAAGCAATAAGAACATATATGAATATAGACAATCTCAAGATGACTTATTTATGCTTAGCTCACAAATCCAAAACCCTAGAATCCTAAACTAACTCGGTGACTACTCAGACATGACACAAGAACAGAGAAGCATGATTTCTGAATAATACTGCATATAATAGATCAAAGAAATCAGATGGTTCAGGATAATCTTCTCTATGAGATAGATGAGGCCTTCTCCCTTACAAGTAGCAATCGCTAAAATCAAAGCTCTCTCTTAGGTCTTTTCTTGCGTAAAAACTAAGGTAAGTCTAAAATAATAAATAGGAAACTATATATATAGGAGCCACAGACGGCTAGAGGAAAGAAATAGGAAATCTAGGGCAAATCCCGAAATATTTGGAAACTTACTTTTTTTATCTCTGTCGCTGGAGCAGGCACTCAGGCTGCTCCGGTTGGCTGTTCCGCGCGAAAGACTCCAAATCATATTTTTCTCTCTTCGTTTCCTCTAGCTGGTCCATTTTCCATCCAATGCAACTCTAGACCGGTTATGACTCGAAAAAGACTAAAAAGACTCGATAAAACCTTGAAAACTATTAGTAAGACATACGTATAATGTGCCAAAAACACAATATATCAACTCTCCCAGACTTAGATCCTTGTTTGTCCTCAAACAAAATCAAGTATCAAGAACCGAGAGAAAGGTTTGTGGTGTAGCCTGGATAGGACTGTAACTCCCTGGATCTCTTGTAGGTGGGTAAATGCTTTGAAAATCCTTGCAAACAGAGAATCAAAGACTCGATCTGTATCAAGGCGTGTGGGTAGATGATAGATGATGATGATGGACTTTGCTAAAGAGCTATGGATTGCTCAGAAGCTGTTTTGCTACTCAAAGACACAAGATCACCTTGTATTGTCTAAGATGAGATTCACAAAGAATTCCTTCCTTTAAGTGAGATCAATGTTCCTTAAGCTGAACAGAGAAAGCAAGAGATAAAGCAAGCAAAGCTGCTGGAAAATTCTTAGATTCAAAAATTGACAAACAAAAGCGGCGTCCCCTTGTTTCTTAAAGAAATCGCAGACTCTAACCCTAGGAGTAAACCAGGATGGTTTAATTCTAATTCTAATCCTAATCCAATTGAAATTGGGTTATTTTAAAATCCTAATTGTCTTTGGTTTAAATTAAATGAAAGCCCAATAACCTAAACCCATTACATTGCAATTAAATCAAACCAACAAGCTGGTTCTTCTTTGGTTTATGATGGGCCACGACTTGAACTTGATTTGGAGTGTCTCTTAATGAGCTTTAGATCCTCCACGTCCTGTTAGGCCAGCTAGAAAGCAAGTGGATCAAGATTCTGGCTGCAACTCTCTTTTTGGACCGAAAAAGCCTTATTTCGCCTAGATCCAAATATAGCCCAACCCAGAAACTTCCTGACATGTTTTCCTTGTTCTCCATACATATTTGGACGAGGTGAATGGTCTCCATAGCTCCTGTTAAGCTCAGTTGGTTGAATCCTCTTTGTTCAAGTCGTTTCAAGGCAGTACCAACAGTTCTTCTCTTCTCTCTATCCAGAACCTCATAGATCATGCCAATAAGAGTATGATACTGTCCATTAAACTGCACCATGATCAGTGGTATAGCTGACCCATACATTGGCTTCAATCCATTGATTCCAATCCTGATCAGGATCACACCACAACTCCTACATCTCCTTCTTTCATGGACCTTTCTCTTGAACCCACCATGCCTAAGACACCTCCTCTCTTCATTTTTGAGTCGCCATACCAGGTACAAGTTGAAAGCTTTCACCTTTCTTCTTGGACAGTGAATGGGAATGGCTTGGACATGCTTCCAATGGCCTTCTTTCTTCAGGACGACCATGAGAGAGTGGAGAACGACCAAGAACAGCTTCTGGACGCCATTGATGAGCACACCTTCTTCTTGAAGAGGTTGAACAGCCAAATGAACATGAAGCTTCTTCTTGGTTTGGAAATGGCATGGGAGTGAGCTTTGAGCTTAG
>NC_027754.1:3733892-3741721 GCF_000695525.1 Brassica oleracea var. oleracea | reverse complement strand
GATGATAGATGATGATGATGGACTTTGCTAAAGAGCTATGGATTGCTCAGAAGCTGTTTTGCTACTCAAAGACACAAGATCACCTTGTATTGTCTAAGATGAGATTCACAAAGAATTCCTTCCTTTAAGTGAGATCAATGTTCCTTAAGCTGAACAGAGAAAGCAAGAGATAAAGCAAGCAAAGCTGCTGGAAAATTCTTAGATTCAAAAATTGACAAATAAAAGCGGCGTCCCCTTGTTTCTTAAAGAAATCGCAGACTCTAACCCTAGGAGTAAACCAGGATGGTTTAATTCTAATTCTAATCCTAATCCAATTGAAATTGGGTTATTTTAAAATCCTAATTGTCTTTGGTTTAAATTAAATGAAAGCCCAATAACCTAAACCCATTACATTGCAATTAAATCAAACCAACAAGCTGGTTCTTCTTTGGTTTATGATGGGCCACGACTTGAACTTGATTTGGAGTGTCTCTTAATGAGCTTTAGATCCTCCACGTCCTGTTAGGCCAGCTAGAAAGCAAGTGGATCAAGATTCTGGCTGCAACTCTCTTTTTGGACCGAAAAAGCCTTATTTCGCCTAGATCCAAATATAGCCCAACCCAGAAACTTCCTGACATGTTTTCCTTGTTCTCCATAAATATTTGGACGAGGTGAATGGTCTCCATAGCTCCTGTTAAGCTCAGTTGGTTGAATCCTCTTTGTTCAAGTCGTTTCAAGGCAGTACCAACAGTTCTTCTCTTCTCTCTATCCAGAACCTCATAGATCATGCCAATAAGAGTATGATACTGTCCATTAAACTGCACCATGATCAGTGGTATAGCTGACCCATACATTGGCTTCAATCCATTGATTCCAATCCTGATCAGGATCACACCAGTTTGAAAGTGTGGGAACTCGCCTATTCTCAGCAACCATGCAATAACCACGAATCTCTGAACCATATAAGCAATTTAGCTAAAACGACACATCCTTACCGAGAACATCACTGACTGCTGTTCAAAACGGCTCCATACTCTGTATATCATACCTGCCAAAATTAAAACCTTCCAGACAAAATTCCTTATATTCAATTAAGAGTAGTGTGAGCTTCTCATCATAGGCATTAGATAGGGTAACGGTCTAGGTATGAAACATGCCTTTTTTGTGTTTAAGTGGAGCTAATCAGTGTTTAGGGGTTACCAAATTTTGTAGAGGATGCATGATATCGCGCAAAATTGCAAGAGAGGATAGGTCCATTGATGTCCACAACCTCTACTCGTTTTTGCATGTTCTTCTTTAGGAACAGTCGCTCTGATCTGCATAGTTCTCATTTCTTTTCTTTAGAATCTTCTTCTAATTTACCAGTGGCGTTTTTCTTTAGAATCTTCTCCTTCTTCATCACCTTATTCTGAAGTACATAAAGCTAAATTTTTTTTTTTTTTGAATAATACATAGGTGATGGTGACGAAGCAGGAGGAAACAATTGGGATAGGGACATGCCACTGGAGTTCTTGACCTCACATTCATTCTTGTCTCTCTTCTTTTCTTAGTTAGATCATGGGCGGCGGAGCGGCTGCTCCATATGCTTCTGCCTATTCGTCAGCAGAAAATTCTGTTGCATCAACGAGTGAGAGACTGTGTCGATCCTTTCCTCTATGGCCCTTTTGTACATATCTGCACATAAGATATTGAATAACAAATGCATGAGGGCGGAACAAAGGCTTTAGGGATTTAAGGTGGGTACTAGCTAAAGATGAGCTAGCCACTCAGGATCAGCAAGATGGATAAAAAGAATAAGAAGTCCTGAGTGTTGATCACGCTAAACCCCATTCTAACGTTTATAACCAGAAGAATTGCAGTCAAGATTAAGTTCAAGTTAGATGGAGTTAAGTCTTTCTAAAGTAACCTCGACAAGCTGAAAGCTTTTGGAGAACAAGATGATGTAATGTCACGGTGTTCTGGATCCACATGTGCATCTGTTGCTTCTGCTAAGGTCATTGAATAAGATGAATTAGAGCACGAGGGTGGTTAATACACATCATAGAATAAGGTCCTGATTCCCATAAAGTTTGGACTGACTCGATCTAACAAACTGACTCGATAAAAACATCAAAGCGGACTGACTCTAAAACATAAAACCAAAAGGTAAACGCTTAGTAGCAGATAAGCGCCTCCCCCAGACTTACTTCTCACCATCCCTGGTGAGAAAATAATTCAAGGAAAGGCTAAAATAATAAACAAGTGCAGGAAACAGAAACAGAAAGAGAAATAGTTCAAACGGATATAACAATGGAGATAGAACTAGTAGACTGCCTAGTCAGTATCATCGCTCTCGGACTGGCCCGCGGAACGCCTGTTCCTTCTACGTGGAGTGGCCCATGGAGTCTCTTCGTCACCCCTTGCAGTTCCTGCCGGCTCCTTCCCTGGACGATGACTGTGAGATGTAGGCTGGTCTTGACGAGGTTCAGCTATGCTCGGAGCTCCCATGCATCCTCCAGTAATCGCCTTCAGTATCCTCTTCATGAGGCTGTTGTTCTTGCGCTGAGAATCTACCATCCAGCGATGGTATGTGGCGTCATCTGCGTTGTCATCAAGGGGGGGGGGGGCAGGTCATATGCATTGTCGCCTCCATCTGTGCGGACATACTCAACATCGTCCATAGTGTCGTCATGGTAAGATGACTTTGGGTCGGCGCAGAGATACTAAGCATCAGGGATGAAGTAGATGTTGGTCACGTCACTTAGCGAGGTGATGTTCGGTTGAGGCAGCTTGCAGTAAAGGTTTCTCCCGTCCTGACTGAGGAAACTGTAGGTGGTCTCGCCGCGGAGAATCTGGCAGTTGATCAGGTAAGGGATATCAATGAACGCCGCTGTCTCATTACACTGATAGACGCTGATATCAAGCTCTAAGTGGCGGAAGAGAGGAGTGAGCAAACTCTCAGAACGGTCTTTCTTCAAAGAACCCTTAACCACTCTAGCTTTCTTGTCCACAAACATCTGAACGAGCACACAACCTGGACTGGTTATCATTGGCGCGGTCGGAATCCCAATGGCGGAGGATTTGAGCTCGTCCTCAACACCGACACATAGCATCTGCAACTCTCCCTGTGTCACCTTTGACGTCTGGTCCTTTGTGAAGAGCAGATTGCTCAGGACCTTAGCAGTAATTCGCAGAACAGGGTTACAGATGTGAGACAGACTGGCTGATCGGGATTTGAAATCCCTTGAAGCGATGAATTTCCAGAATGCTTGCTCTGGGATAAAAATCCTGGGGAAGGACGTCTGAGTGTACTCCTTGGACATCTCATAAATCTTAGTCAGCGTCTCCAAGCTGATGGAGTGCTTAACACCACTCGCAAAGAAAGTGAAAGAGGCTTCCTCAAAGATCGGGAAACCGGGCCTCGAAAGTTAGCTCCGCAGTGGCGAGGACTTGCCTCACCAAATCAGGGTAGAGTGGGTGAGTTCTGTGATAGAGATCAGCTATTCCCAGCACTTGGAGAACCGCATGTAAATCCTCATGGAGGCCTAGGTCGCTCAAAGCCCCGGCGTCGACGAAACAGGTGGGGAAGATATTGGTATTGAGCAGAGTGTTGTAGCGGCGGGAGGCTTACTTATCCCATCTTGTCTCCGAGGACTTAGGGATGTTCGGGTCTGTGATGGAGATCTCGGTTCCCTCTTCTCGTGGCCATGAGTAGGTTGGGGGAACAATGTAATCCTCCGGTTCACCCCGAGTGTATGGTGGCTTGATCCTGGATGCTGCCTTGGTTCGCTTGGGAGCCATCTGCAAAACAAAACCAAAGGAAAAAGTTAGTACCATTCGATTGGGTTTAGTAGGAAGAGTTGGAAGCTTTTACGATTTAATTGCTCTTTCCAAACTATCCCATAACCCAATGTAAAGAGTTCAAGCGATTGATAACGGTAAACCAAATACAATCAATTTAGAAGTCTAGGTACTTAGATCAACTTGCCAATCAAAAATCGATTCAATGGATCCAAAAATCCATATCTTAGCAATCGATGTATGTGTAATTTAAAAACGTTGGCTAAAGGTGATGACTTTCCACCGAACCTAATCGATTTAACCATTCTCATCTCAACTTCTATTAACCATTCTAGCAGCAAAAGGAGAGGTCGATTTTGATTTTGATAAACCCTAAAATCGATCTATTCAAGCGCAAAAAATGAGAAGATAAAGAGATTTTTAGGCCGAGAATCACAGTGTGATTTCGCCTCTTACCGTTCGATTGGTGATGGTAGAGTCCTGCAAATTAGCCAAACAGTTTGAAACCAAGCAAGTAGAAACCGAAAGAAGTTGAAAGAGTTTTAAGTTTTTAAAGGAGAGGGGAGAGGGGCGATGGGGGCGGTTTTTGTTGAAGTGGGAAAGAGATGGGGAAAGTTCCCTTTTTATAGGCCCACTTCGTGCCCCACTTCCTATTTCCTAGGGTTTCCCTCTATTTTACAAAATTAATTCAAATCTAATAAAATCCTTTTTTTTTTTGATCCCTAGGAACTTACATGAGCGGAGCGGCTGCTCCGAAAAATCGGAGACTGTTCCTGTTTAGTAACTCGGTTTTTTTTTTTTTTTAATCCTGCAAATAAGTAAAAAGAAACACAAAAATGAAATCTAAAAGAAATATTTACACTCACCTGTGGGTTGCCTCCCACCGAGCGCTTGGTTTAACTCACTAGCTTGACTTAGTTGGCCTATTAGGCTAGGGGAGGATCGGTGAGGGGAATTTCTTCACCCTCTGCGATTGTTGTCTCAGCAAGGTATGGCTTTATACGTTGGCCATTGACAACAAATTATTCCCCTTTCGTGTTCAGCAACACAACAGCTCCGTGGGGGCGGACCTCTTTAATGGTGAATGGTCTGGACCACCTAGATCGCAGCTTTCCAGGGAACAATCGTAGCCTTGAGTTGAACAGGACAACCTGATCCTGAGGTTGGAAGTTTCGGTTGATGATCCTCTTGTCGTGGTAAGCCTTCGTTCTCTCCTTGTAGATCTTAGAGCTTTCATAGGCGAGATGCCTAATTTCCTCCAGTTCGTGAATCGAAAAAAAGGGGGGGGGAATCACTTAATTTTAGCCAAATATGGCTTAGCGGATTTTATTACTACAGAATCCCATATCACCTCTCTGCTGCTGGTTTGATGTCGAAGTTGAGTAGTTTCACAGCCCAAACTGCCTTATCCTCCAACTCAACCGGCAGGTGACAAGCTTTACCGTACACCAGATTGTAAGGAGTGGTCCCGATTGGTGTTTTGTAAGCTGTTCTGTAAGCCCAAAGAGCGTTGTCTAGCTTGAGCGACCAATCCTTTCGACTTGTGTTAATTGCTTTTTGCAGGATGCTCTTGATCTCTCTGTTTGAAACTTACTTGGCCACTAGTTTGAGGGTGATATGGCGTGGCTACCTTGTGTTGCACGCCGTTCTTCTTCAATAGACCTGCAAAGATCTTGTTGATGAAGTGACTACCCCCATCACTGATGACTACGCGTGGTACCCCAAATCTTGGAAAGATTATGGTTTTGAACATCTTAGTTACCACCCTTGCGTCGTTTGTGGGACTGGCAATCGCCTCCACCCACTTATAAACGTAGTCAACTACTACTAAGATGTACTCGTTCTTGAAGGATGGTGGGAATGGTCCCATGAAGTCGATTCCCCAACAATCGAATACTTGAACCTACAAGATGAAGTTCTGAGGCATCTCATTCCGTTTACTGATATTCCCTTGACAAACTGGACGGAGCGGTTGTTATGTGACGCTTCCCAGACTGATCGAGTAGACATGCTCGACTGGAAGGTTGTCATCAAGTGTTGTATCTTCACCTATCTTCATTCTGGAGAGATGATCTGCAACGCCATTCTCAATGCCCTTTTTGTCTTTGATTTCTAGGTAAAATTCCTGGAGTAATAATATCCATCGGAGTAGCCTTGGCTTCGCATCCTTCTTCGTTAGCAAATACCTTAATCCTGCATGATCTGTGTGCACTATCACCTTAGATCCAACCAGGTAAGATCTGAACTTTTCAAAGGCGTAGAAAATTGCTAGAAGTTCCTTTTCTGTAGTCGCATAGCGACATTGAGCTTCATCTAATGTCTTGCTCGCGTAATAGATCACATGAAGCTTCTTTTCTTTTCGTTGTCCTAGCACAACTCCAACTGCAAAATCGCTTACGTCTGTCATGATCTCGAATGGGAGCTCCCAGTCTGGTGGTTGAATGATGGGTGTGCTGACTAGAGCTCCTTTGATCGTGTGGAAGGCTGACAAACAATCGCTGTCGAACTCAAATCTTGTCTCCTTGCAAAGCAGGCGAATGAGTGGTTTCGCGATTTTGGAGAAGTCCTTGATGAATCTTCTGTAAAAGCCAGCATGTTCGAGGAAACTTCTTATTCCTTTGACAGAGTTTGGGGGTTGTAAGTTCATCATCACTTCTATCTTTGCCTTGTCTACTTCGATCCCCTTTTCTGAGATTTTGTGACCGAGAACAATCCCATCTCGCACCATGAAGTGACACTTCTCCCAATTCAAAACGAGATGCTTTTCCTCGCAGCGCTGAAGGACTTTGCACAAGTTTGACAAACACACATAAAAGGAGTTCCCATAGACGCTAAAATCGTCCATGAAAACTTCCATTATATCCTCAATTTGATCAGTAAAAATAGACATCATGCAACGCTGGAATGTCGGAGGAGCGTTGCACAAACCAAACAGCATTCTCCTGTAGGCAAAGGTGCCGTAAGGACACGTGAAGGTCGTCTTCTCCTGATCGTCTGGGTGAATGGGAATCTGAAAGAAACCTGAATAACCATCTAAGAAGCAGTGATATGGGTGGTTAGCCAATCTCTCAAGCATTTGATCAATAAATGGGAGCGGGAAGTGGTCCTTTCGTGTAGCCGTATTTAATTTTCAAAAATCGATACACATACGGTGACCGGTTACTGTCCTAGTGGGTATCAATTCATTCTTTTCATTAGCAACCACAGTGATCCCCCCTTTCTTAGGAACTACATGAACATGACTAACCCACTTACTATCAAAAATAACATAAATTACGCCAGCTTCTAGAAGTTTCATTTTCTCTTTCTTAACAACATCTTTTAGATTTGGGTTTAACCGCCTCTGATGTTCTACAGAAGTCATCGATTCATCTTCTAGGTGTATTCTATACATGCATAAATCAGGTGAAATACCGGGAATATCAGCTAACGAATATCCTATTGCCTTGTGGTATTTTCTCAATTCACACAATAGTCTTCTCGATGCTTTCGCACGAGTCTAGCATCTTTTCGTATCTGTCAGCATCAACGTTGCACGTGTTCTGCTCAGACTCTACTCGTATCAGGGCTACTTCCAAAGGATCATCTGCGAGGATTTCTTCGATCATCCCTTGTTGAGGGGTCAAGGCGGCATTCTCATCGCTAATCGTGAAGTTCTGACCATCTAGCATAGGTTGTTTGAGAAGCTCATTCATCTCGAACTTCATCACAATATCTCCTAGTTGGAGATCAATCCTCCCGTTGCGGACATCAATGATTGCACCAGCTGTGCACAGGAAAGGTCATCCCAGAATGAGAGGGCTTTTGGTTCATCTTCGAGCTCTAGAACCACGAAGTCTGCCGCAACAGTGGTGTCACCAATTTGAACTTGTAGATCTTCAAGAACACCTAGACTGGTTTTCCCGCTACCACCCGCAAACACAGCTTTTGCGGTTGGTAGCGGTTGTTGGCGTTTTGCAACAATCGCTCAAACCGCTCCAAACCGCTCCAAATCGCTCTAAACCTCATAAATTCATAAGCTGGTTCCAGCTAGCGTTTGTCTTTCCAATCTGAACAGATAGGACAAATTT
>NC_027754.1:3718899-3733843 GCF_000695525.1 Brassica oleracea var. oleracea | reverse complement strand
GAGACCATCATGATGTCGCTGTCTGCAGAAGTCTTCCCGGAGATCAGCCCTTTCACAAGACTGCGCATTGAAGGAATCATCTGAATAGCGTCCATGAGAGAGAACTTGACATTCAACTCTTCAAGCATCTTTTTGCACTTCATCTCTTCGCAATCCATGCGTGATTTCTTAGCAAGGACTGGGTAGGGAACTTTGGAATGTAGACACGAGTAGGAACAGATTGATCTTGCGTCGTGGGAGCTACTGGTTCTGCGGCTGTTGTCTATTCCGGTTCATGGTCGTCGTGGACATCCTCAAGCGGAGGTTGTTCTCCCTCTTTCTGTTTTCCCTTTTCTTGAGCAATGAGCTTCTTGGGGACTGGATCTGATAGATGTCTTCCACTTCTTAGCTCGACTGCGTTACAGTCCTTGGGATTCTTGTATGTTTTCCCTGGGAGTGTTCCATGTTGCCTTTTTGTTGTTTCAGCAGTTTGAGCAATCTGAACGTCCATCTGCCTTACGTGGCTTGCTACAACATCGTATTTGGAATTCAATTCCGTGAACATGTTGTCCATCCGAGTGTTTATCTCAGTTCTAACCTGATTCAGTGCTTTTCCTTGAATCTGTTGACCTTGCAGAAGTTGTTGCATCATTCCCTTCATCTCATCAGGCGGACCGCTCGCGGTTGCAGGAGCAGCCTGTGGATTATTCTGCCGGTTCTGAGATTGATTCTGAGTCTGGCTGAGGATGAACATCTTCCCATTCTGATTCTGATTCTGGAAGTATGGCTTTTGATATCTAGTGTTTTGGAACTGATTTCCCTGAGATCTGTCGTTGGGGTTGTCTGGATTAGTCTTGTATGAGAACAGATGCGGGTTGTTCCTCGCATTAGGGTTTGGATGGTAATTCTTGAACTGCCAACCCTGCCCGTTAACGTAACTGACCCCTTGCTGATCTTCTTCCGATGTTTCGGTTTCTGCTGCAGCATCTGTAGTACCTGGTTCCAGATTGGTTTCTTCCATGACATAGATCTGATTCTAATTGTTCTTGAGCAGCAGGTCGACCTTAGCGGCGAGGTCATCAATCTTCCTAGTGTCCATGCTGTTCACCTTCTTGGAACAGTCAGTCTCCTCGTTTTTGTTGGAAGAACTAGCTGCCATGTTTTCTATTAGCGCGTGAGCTCCTTCTGTGGTTTGAGTCATGAAATCTCCGTTGCTCGCTGCGTTTAGAGCATTGCAGAACTCCCATTCCACACCATCGTAGAATATTCCTAGAACATGGTCATCGTCGAACCCGTGATGAGGACTCTCTCTGAGGGTATCATTGAACCGTTCCCAAGCTTCGTTGAAAGGTTCATTAGCGAGTTGCTTGAAGGAGGAGATCTTGTTCCTTAGGGCAGCTGTTTTGGCTTTCGTGTAGAAGTGTCCCAAGAAAGCTGCTCTAACCTGTTCCCAAGAAGTTAGGGAACCTGTAGGTAATGACTTAAACCATCGTGAAGCCTTGTCCGCTATAAGCCATCGTGAAGCTTTGTCCGCTAGAGAGAATGGGAACAGCATGCATTTGATGTAGTCGGGTGGGACGCCGTTTGCACGAGTGAAACTGCATATTTCTTCAAAAGCTTCATTGTGTTCCATTGGTATCTCAGCTGACAGTCCATGAAACATCTTTCACTGGACAAGATTGATCATGCCGGGTTTTATCTCAAAGTCTGCCCTTTGACATGGTGGTGGGGCAATAGCAGAGCGCGTAGCAGGGATGTTACGCGGTAGGTTTCTCTCACCAATTGGGACAGGTGGTTCCCGCTGTGCAGCCAGTTGCAGCGCTGCGATTGTTTGCTGTAACTCTTGCATCTATTGCATCTGCTGTTGCATATGTTGCATAGACGTGGCCATTTGTTCTGGAGTGCCGAAGTCGGCCATTGTTGCAGTGATTGATTTTTGTTGACGGTTGGTTCTTTCTAAGCTTTCGAGTTCCTGATTTGTAAGCGAAATTAAGTCCCCTTGTGTATTGCTCCGAGTGTGTCTACTGGTCATGCACCTGGGTCATTAACTGCCAAAAGGATTAAACAAGTCAGAAGTTTTAGACTAAGTAAATAACCGAAAAATAAATGTAAAAAGCTGGTCCCCGTCGCAATGGCGCCAAAACTTGATACACTAAAATTGGATCTTTGTCTACTGTCAAGTTAACAGTGTAGTTGTAATATCTTTAGATTCAATTTCAGAGGACCAGTTCACACTTTATCTTATTGGGATCAAAATTTAGCTAAAACGAAGTGGGTTTTTTTAAAGAAGTAAATATCGTAAAGAGCAAGTAACATGATTAGGTTGTTTTGCATTGATTTAAAGGCACTAGTCTAGGGTTTCTTCTTCAGGTTATGAAATCGCAAACCAAGCAATTATTCAAGTCCATTTTATAACAAGTCTAAACTCGGATCACTCTGATTGAATCAACCCACTCTCGTGGTGTTGATTCCTTTGCAAATCGGTCTTGATGCCTAAACTCTCGTTTGGATCAAGATACGATGGCAAGCCTTAGAGATCAAGTCCGATATGTTCACAATGCACCCTAATATCTACTCTCGCTGACTAGGGATGCAAGGCTCATTCAAATCGTGTCAAGTTATCAACTAACGGCTAGCTAAATCGATTAACCCTAATTCATGCACTGAGTGATCGGTTCAATGCAAGCAATAAGAACATATATGAATGTAGACAATCTCAAGATGACTTATTTATGCTTAGCTCACGAATCCAAAACCTTAGAACCCTAAACTAACTCGGTGACTACTCAGACATGACACAAGAACAGAGAAGCATGATTTCTGAATAATATTGCATATAATAGATCATAGAAATCAGAGGGTTCAGGATAATCTTCTCTATGAAATATATGAGGCCTTCTCCCTTGCAAGCAGCAATCGCTAAAATCAAACCTCTCTCTCAGGTCTTTTCTTGCGTAAAAACTAAGGTAGGTCTAAAATAATATAGTTTCCTATTTCTTTCCTCTAGCCGCCTGTGGCTCCTATATATATAGTTTCCTATTTATTATTTTAGGAAAAGAACAAACCTTGGTATCTAGAGGATCTGCTCCTCCCGAGTCGATGATACAACCCTTAGACCTACCTTAGTTTTTAGCAGATCCTCTAGACACCAAGGTTTGTTCTTTTCAATGTTTCTTAAGGATGTGCTTTTAAAGTTTTCTCGGGTGCTGGCATTTTCTTGTATTGGAAGAAGAGCATATCTTACCACTGCCAGGGAACTTTTGGTTTTGGTAGTTTTTTTTTTGACTAAGAAAGGGTTAAACCCGGGTCTACTAAAGACATAGATCTAACTCCCGGGTGCAAAGTGCAGTCCACGGATAGACCCTCTTCTGGGTATTCAAAAAGGCCGAATAGCCCATATCCGTGTAAGTGACCAGAAAAATGTGACTTAGTTTCGCATGACAGGTGGATCGAACCTGAAATGTGGTGACATCCCAAGCCCTTCCCCTTACCACTTGATCACAAGCTCCCGGTCTATTTTGGTAGTTAAGTAATCAGCTTTGTAAATAGATAGTTCAGTAGTACGTAGGTTAGACTGTTAAAGCAGCTGATATTTTGGTTATGGCACATGTGTATATCTTGCGAACACGATCTTGTTCTCTTGAGATTTGATGTTTTAGGCATGTAAACGAGGAAAAAGTGAGCCTTCATAGTGGATTTCCAAGTTTGTTTCTACCTGTCCTGGTAGAATAGATCATCTCATGCCTCTTAGTTTTTTCCTTATGTTAAAACCTGTTTCGTGTACTATATCATTCGACTAGCGTATAACAGAAATGAGTTTATGTTATTATAAAGATCAACCAACCATAGATTTCTGGTTTACTTGCAGATTTAGGCAGCTGGGTTTACTGCAGCTATACTGAAGAAACGTAGCTCCACCATAAACATAGAACCAACCAGTCCAAGAAGCCAAGAAGAAGACGTACAAAAAAAGGAACCTCTAGGAATCGAAAACATGATGCTATCATCTCTAGAGAAACTCTTCCCCATCATCTTAAACATCCCAGACGTCAACATGTAAGCTTCTTGCTGTCTTTTTCTATAGACATTGGTTGTGACTAGTGATTAGTCTAAGTTATTTGTTTGTGTTGCAGGAGCAGGAGGACTAACGAAAATTGTCGAGAAACTCTATGAGAACCATCCTCCATGCCCACAGCTTTATCTTTACAGCTCCGGGGATAAAGTTGTTCCGTCTCATTCATAGAGCTCTGGATCAAAAAGGAGCAGAAGATTGGAAGAAACATTAATTCTTTCAACTTCAGGTTGTTTCCTCATGTCGATCATCACTACAGGAGCTTTCCTGACTTGTACTCCTTACAGCTTTACAACTTCTTGCAAGAATGCTTCAAGCTAACAAAGCAGCAGCAGCAAACTCTGTGATTTCGGAACATAGGTCTTTTTTGTAGCCTGGTTTATTTTTTCTCTCACTGTCGGATACTACTCAGGGGCGGATCCACCTTTTGGGGGGGGGGGAGGTGTGGCACGTGCCACATATTAAATCTCTATTACAAAAGAGGATAAAAATAGATAGTGTCAGCTCTGATGGTTAGACGGCTGAAAGGTGCCACATGCAACTCATGTTCGAGTTTACCTGAGCATTTTCTTCTTCAAATTTTTGTTTACTTTATTATATTTAGTCACATTTTTATAAAATAAATTTCCTTTTCTTCTTTGTTTTTCTGCTATCTAATCGAAAATATTTATTTTTCTTCCTTGAAAAAGGTATATTTTTATTCAAGTTTTAGTTTATCAATTTATTTTTAATATATATTCAAATAACCAATAAAAAGAATTTTACGTAAAAATCTGTTTATCTTATTAATAGACTCAAGTTTTTTAAAGTGATTTTAAAAACAAATATTCTTTACAAAATTATAATTTTTAGAGTAATTCAGTTTATTAATATTTAATTAAAGTTTTAATATATATATATATATATATATATATATTCTAATAAGATTTTATAAATATATAGTGTGCCACACATTAAATTATTTTCTGGATCCGCCCCTGATACTACTTCTATAAAAATAAGTGATCAGTTTCATTTTACTTTTAATTTTAGTCATTACATTTATTTGTTGTATATTAAAAAATTTAGATAATTTTGTAAACTAAATTTATTTTGAGTAAAAATAATTGTAAAAACTCAAAAAAGCGATTTGATGAACGTGATAGGTTTCAAACCGATTAACCCAAAGACTAAAATATCTGAACTGGTAATATATCTTTGATTTAAAGATCTAATTATGATGGGCATTTGAGCATCCATTCGGATTTGGACATGTACTTCAGGTTTTTGAATTTTTAAATTCACTTTTCTGGATTTCGTTATCGTAAAATTCATAAAATAGTCATATATCATTCAAATTTGGTTATATTCATGTGGTTTGAATATACCAGAAATGAAGTGCACCAAAAAAAAAAGAATATACAAGAAGTAAAACCAAAATTTGAAAGAAAAAACATAAAAGATGTATATTTATACATAATTTGATATCTAGAGTATTTCTTTTCAGATATTGTATCAAATAAATATGAAACCGAGTATTTAAAGTACATATTTATGTTTTAAATATATATATTTAATATTAATTTAATCCCTTAAATCAGAGTTTTTAGATTTTTACAGATATTTCAGATTATCCATTTGAATTTGGTTAATATATATTTTGTTATACGGATTTTTTTGGATATTTAACATTTTGAATCGGATACGGATCAAATTTTATGGTTTGGGTTCAGTTCCAATCTGGGATTATGCACATTCCTACAAACACCTTAGAGCATGATTAATGAAGGAGAACCTAATTAGGTTTTTAATGAATATTTAACTAATAAACTTAAGTTAAGAACTCTTGTTAAGAGATTATTAGTTTGAGTGCTCCAATGGTAGAATTAAATTAAGGGTTCTTTTTTTTTGACAACATTAAGGGTTCTTAATTTTTTTTATAAAACATTGTTTTATTAAAGATACAATTTATTTATTAAATAAAACATAGTCAAAGATAACATTTTAAACATAAATTTTAAAATAAAAACATAAAAACAAAGATTAGTAAAATAAACTATAATCATTTCAAAGAAGCATCCAAGATCAGTTGTTATCTTGATCACGTCCAAATTTATGTTATATATGTTCAACCAAATCAGCTTTCAATTGTTGATGCACTTGTCTATCACGAATTCTAGTTCGAACACCCAACATATTGGTGATATTTGTAGGGATATTTGTAGAATACGTGAGATCCACATGTGAACTTCCGGTGGCTTCTCCTTGTTGGAATTCTGAAACATCAAATTGAGTGTATCCATCTCGTTCGTCTTCTACTATCATATTATGGAGTATGATACATGCTCTCATAATCTTTCCAATTTTATTTTTATCCCAAAAAAATGCTGGACTTTTAACAATGGTAAATCGAGCTTGCAAGACTCCAAAAGCACGCTCGACATCTTTTCGGACAGCTTCTTGATGTTGAGCAAATAAAACTGCTTTCGGCCCTAGTGGAATTAGAATAGAATGGATAAAATTTGCCCATTTCGGATAAATACCAGCAGTGACATAGTAAACCAAATGATACTCTCTTCCATTGACAGAAAAATTTACTTGCAGAGCTTGACCTTTTATAATGTCATCAAAAACAGGTGAGTGATCATGAACATTGATATCTTTTAAGGTATGTAGAGGTCCAACAAACGCATAAACATATCCATAGATCATATGAAACAACCGCCTCTAAAACGATTGTGAGTTTTCCCGAACCACGTGAATATTGACATTTCCAAGCAGTTGGACAATTCTTCCACTCCCAATGCATACAATTGATGCTTCTTATCATCCCGGGAAATCCACGATGCTCTCTAATATCAAGTAGACGTTGAAGATCAGCCGGTGTTGGTCCTCTTAGGTACTCATCGCCGAACAAATATATTATTCCTTCCACCAAATTTTCCAAACATGACCGAGTAGTATTTGCACCGAGCCGGAGGTATTTGTCGACCGTATCAGCCACAACACCATATGCTAAGACACGAATAGCTGCTGTACACTTTTGAAGTGTAGAGAGACCAAGCCTTCCAAGATCATCTTTCTTTTGTCGAAAGAATTGAACTTCATTGGAAATTCGATCAACAATATGCATGAACAATGGCTTGTTCATTCTAAATCGTCGTCGGAATAAATTTTCAGGGTATGTTGGAGTTTCACTAAAATGATCATTCGATAAACATATATGGCATTCTTCACGATTTATTTGGATAAAAACTCGTTTTTTCCTTCTCTTCCTTTCATCTTCTTGATCACCATAATTAATGAAAAGATTCTCAAACGTTTGATCAAAATGTTGATCAAAATATTGATCAAAATTTTCATCAACTGATCCTTCAAAAGTGTTATGAGACGAAGATACCATATATGTGTAGAAATTGTTTTAAATTTTTATAAAAGGAAGAACATGAGAAGGAGAATGGAAAAAAGAGAGAAGATGAATGATAGAACTATGTGACTAAAACTTTGGTGAATACAAACTTAAAATAGAACTGATGAATAAAAAGTTAATAATACAACTTTGGTATTACGTGACACATGACAAGAATACAAGAATACATAGTTTACACAAGAATAAAAGACTTCACTTCAGTCCGTGATTCTTCCACTCCCAAGACTTTACTTCAGTCTGTGATTCTTCCACTCCCAAGACTTCACTCTTTCACTCTTTCAAGACCTGGAAGTAATGACACACGACAAGTCATCAGAATAAGAAAGCATATATATCATCAATAACCAAAACAAGAAACACAAACATAAAATAAAGAGTACCCAGAACAAGAAACACAAGCATTTATATCATCAATAACTTGTGAAATACAATATCTTCATGACATAACAAGAACAAGAAACAGAAAGTTAAAATACGACAAACAAAAAACAATCACACGACCTCGACACCTAGAATTAAACTTAAACTAATTAGACAAAAAGTCATTAATGAGCTTCTTCTTTAGAGCTTCTTCGTACTCATCTAGTGGTTTTTTTTTTGCAAGTATACTCATCTTCGACAGCCTTTCTTTCATATCCAAATCTTGATGTTTAATGGACCGCATACTCTGAAACTCAGACAGCGCCGACAGCGCCTTCCCCTCTACCTTCGTTTTCTTACCATGGCCCTTTGCTGCCTTAACACCCGGGGGACGATTGGTTCCTTGATCATCTTCAGCAGTCTTGGTTTCATTTACGTGAAAGCTTTATGATTGTGCACCGTCCTCAAACTTCCTCCTTTTAGCGCTTCCATCGGTTTTAGAAGCAGAAAGGTCACACCATTTCTGGTCATTGCGCAGCTCCTTCCAAGCATGTTCAAAGTTGAATTTCTTTCTATGGTTGTTGAAGAAGATTTCATGAGCTAGTTTGAGAACATCATTCTTATTTTGACCGCTACTTTTTTCTCTAGTTGCAGCTTCACACGACCACAAAACTTGCTAACAAAGTCATTGAACAAGGTCATTGATCTTGTGCCAACGTTGCTTACAGTGACTTGACTCTCTAAGTTCACAGCCTGTAACCTTTGGATTTGCCGCAAAGTAGGCTGCAATTATTTTCTAGAAAGCACCAGATCTTTGATCATTCCCTACAACAGGATCTTTGCTTGTGTTTAACCACAAGCTGTTGAGCACAACATCATCTATTGGCGTCCATTTCCTTCGTTCTCTCCGCTCTGCAGGAGTGTCTTCAGCAAAGTTTGAATCTTCAGTACCTTGAGTGCCAAATACAGGGACTTATGATGAAGATAGTTCGACACTATCTTGTACTAAACCAAAGACAATATCTTGTTGACTATTAAAAAGTTCAACAAACTTTGACGTCTTCCAGTATTGATTAGAATCCATATCCGAATATGTCAAAGGAGAGAGAAAGAAAAGAAAAATGTTTTTGATAGATGGAAGAGAAAAATAAATGTGTTTTATAGAAGAGGGAAAGAAAAGAACATTGTGTTTAATATATCAATGCATTCATCACAACCAACAAAATTGACTTGACATATATCTAACACATTCATCACACTTCAACAACGATTTCTATCTAACCATTACATCTATTTATTACCTAACACAACCATAATTTAACACTAAATCTAACACTAACCAAAACATTTATTACACAACCATAATCAATTCAGTTCAAACCAGAATCAAAATTGATTCATTTCAGACCAGAATCAAAAGCGACCTACGAATATAGACAATGCTTTTTATAAAACTTTCAATCAATTGAACAAATCAAAGATAAATGTTTTACATGTATTGAAATTGTAGTCCTCTTGTATGACGAATATAAACAATGCTCATGTCTCTTGATCCATCCATCTTAACACACAAAGACAAAAACAAATCAAAAGAGTCGTATGATTTATATATCAATCACAAGACAAAAACCAACACAAGAGACAGAATCAAGAGACAACAAACCAATACAATCTAAGACATGCATGAATTGAAGGATTAAACAAAATAACATAGTTTTACTGAAAGAGAGGTGGAGTGATTCTTCGCCGAGGAGAGCCATCGAGAGAGAGATAGAAGTTTTTCATCGTCGAGGAGAGCCACCGAGAGAGAAGCGGAGTGATTCATCGTCGAGAGAGAGCCACAGAGATAGAGGCTTTTCATCGTCGAAGAGAGCCACAAAGAGAAAGGCGGAGTCGCCGAAGAAAGCAACTGAGAAAGAGGTGAAGTGAAGAAACGTTGAACAGATCCGTCGAGAGAGAGATAGAGAAAACCGCAAAACTCTTTCAATGAGGGACACATGTCTCCTAAGAGACGTGTCTTGTAACGCTTAAATAAAAAACGTTTCTTGAATTAACAAGTAATTTTCTTTCTTTTTTATTTCTAATTGCATTAATAAAAACCCAACTAAAGAACCGCGTTAACATGGGTTAGAACCAAAAAACCCGAACTTTATTTTCTGATATTATGTTGAACCAGCCGGTTCAATGTCTGCAGTAAATAATATAACCGGTTAAACAGAAAATAACGAGATTACGAACCGGGATGAGTTTGGTGAATCTTGGAGAAGAGACATATAATTTGGCTGGCGGAGAAGGAATTTCTTCTACGGCGAATGGCAGCGGCGGAAGATTCAAAGGTTTCTACGGCGGATTCATTCGGTGCGGTCGTTCTGGGTGGTACCTTTGATCGATTGCACGATGGTCATCGGACTTTCCTCAAGGTTAATTGTTGTTTTCTCTCTGCGATTTCTGCTTGGTTTTTGAGAATCGAAGTAACTATACGAAGCTTTTGTGGGTGGGATGGATGGAAAAATCAGGCTGCTGCGGAGCTAGCGAGGGATCGAATGGTGGTGGGAGTATGTGATGGCCCGATGTTGAAGAACAAGCAAGTAAGCGAGCCCTCGAATCTATTATCAGATTATCACTGTGAGATCAAAGTCTATCATATGGCTAAAGTTCAGTGGCGTTGATTGTCTTTCGAGTTCTTTATTACAGAAACTGTTACGCTTTGTTCAAGGCAATAAGAAGACTCCTTGATCGATAATATACTGAGTTTTGTTATGTGATTGTAACTCTGAAACAGTTACGCTTTGTTCAGGTCCTCATTTCACTCTTTTTGTGTGTATAGTTCGCTGAAATGATACAACCCATTGAAGAAAGGATGCTTAATGTGCAGACCTATGTCAAGGTAATTACAGCATAGTTTTCAAATTTTCACATTATAGGTCTTCTTATTGCCGTGGCATGTTAACTTATTAACGTGAAATGAGTGGCAAAAGACAGTTTAAGAGTTTCTCTTATTTTCTTTTTCCGTGGTCTTGTGGCAGTCTATCAAACCTGACCTGGTTGTACAAACCGAGCCCATTACCGATCCATATGGTCCTTCCATTGTCGATGAAGCATTGGAAGCTATCGTTGTCAGGTTGAGCGCATTCTTTCTATTAAATCATTTTCTCACAGTTTTATTCTATTCACCATGCATTATTAAAGACTCTCTTAACTAATCTTAATCTGCAGCAAAGAGACATTACCAGGTGGCTTGTCAGTAAACAGAAAAAGAGCAGAAAGAGGTCTTTCTCAACTCAAGGTTCGGTCTTTTTAATCCACCAGCCTTAACCTTGTGATGCCTTTTGAGAGATTCAATCATCTAACCCTTAACCTTTCTCTATTGCTTTGTTGCAGATTGAGGTTGTGGAAATAGTTTCTGATGGATCGAGTGGGAATAAGATAAGTTCAAGTACTCTGAGGAAGTTAGAGGCAGAGAAACAAAACCAACATGCAGCAGAACAAGAAGCATCAACAACTTGAACTAGCCATATGTAAAATCAACTTTGTTATGTGTAACCTTTTCATTCCCTTGTTTGTATACTGCCTGGAACTGATCAATAAAAGTTGAACGCTTTGTTATTACCTTTCGCGAAAACGGTGTCGCTTTGTGTCTCACTGATTCGTCGATTTAAATAAATAATAAACGACGCCGTTTCTCATAGAATGATGATAACGTTTTTTCAAAGCAACGGCTAATTTTGTTGCAATTAAAAGGGAATTTTGACAAATATAACTGAAAAAATCAGATTCGTGAAGATCTTCTTTATAACTTCTCTTCCTTCTCTTTCAAAATTTGAATCCCTCTTATTCTGATCTTAGAGAAACCGCACAGAGAGAGAAAGTAGCGAAGTTGATTGAGAGAGAAGAGCCGTTCCTTGCAAAGCAAGCATTTCTTTTGGGTATAATACATCTTCTTCTTCTTCTTTCTCATAAGTCTTAGGGTTTCCTTAGTTTCCACCATTGTTGAACTCGATTTCGTCTCTCTGTTTCAGTTCTTCCTCCCCGGAGAACAGAAACAAACTCTGCTTTTACGTAACCGTAATCTCCTCTACTCGTTTCGTATCTCTTTTACTTGGTTCGGTTTCTCAGTTTCTTTACTTTGTTTCTAGGGTTTCTACGAAGTTTCTTAATCCGCAAGAAAGATGAATGATCTGATGACCAAATCGTTCCTAAGTTATGTGGAACTCAAGAAGCAAGCCAAGATCGACACAGAATCAGACCACGTCGACGTCGAGAAAGGCGATCTTCATCAAGAAAACCTCTCCGCTTTCTTCTCAGAGATCGAATCAATCAAAACCATAATCGAAGAGATCACTCATCTCTTACACGATCTCAAGAACCTAAACGAAGAGACCAAGTCCACACACAGCGCCAAGATCCTCCGCGGGTTGAGAGACAGGATGGAGTCCAACATCGTCGCCATCTCACGCAAGGCCAACGCAGTCAAAACCCTAATCGACGCCATCGAGACAGAGAATCGCAGGACTGGTTCTTGCGTGGACAGGACACGTGTTTCGATAACGAATGGTGTCAGGGCCAAACTGAGAGAGACGATGAGCGAGTTTCGTCGCTTGAGGGAGAAGATCTTCGCTGAGTACAGAGAAGACTTGAAGAGGAAGTATTTTTTGGCGACCGGTGAGGAGCCAAGTAACAAGGACATGGAGAAGATGATATCTGGAGATGGGTTAGTGAAGACGTTTGAAGTGAAACCAGAGATGGATTTGAAGACGAAGGAGAGACATGAAGCTGTGAATGACATTAAGAGGAGTCTTAACAGGCTTCATCAAGTGTTTCTCGACATGGCTGTTCTTGTTGAGACGCAAGGAGATAGGGTTGATGATATTGAAGCTAATGTGGCTACTGCAGGGAGCTTTGTGAGTGGAGGAACTAACAGTTTGTTCTATGCGAATCAGATGAAGAAGAAGAACAAGAAGTGGGTTCTATGGGGTTCGATTTTGGGTGTTATCATTCTTCTTGTGTGTTTGGTCTCTATGCTTGCTTCTCGTTGAAGTGGAAGTTCTGGTTCCTTTGTTTGGTTCATGGAGATTTGTTGCTTCTTTTGATTAATCTTGTTCGAAAGTAAGCAGATTTTTTTTTTTTCAAGTATGTTGCAGTGTTTTAGCTCTATGAATACATTACATTAGTCATGGAACTAACCATTTAGCTTTGAGGGTATGGTTTGATGAATTTTCTTTATTCACTTTTCATCTTTTTTTCCATTGTAGTCAAAACACTAAATCTCATATACCAAACTTAGCTTTAAAGGAAAAACTAGTACATATAATGCTATGAGATTATTTTGTTCGATTAATTTGTACTTGTATGCATGGAGACAAGACTATATAACTAATTGACTACTAGAGATTCAACAAAAATCCAACAAAATCTGGTGAAATTGACAAATGTGTGATACAAACAATCACAACAAACAAACAAGCAAATGAAAATGGAAGTTACCAAAGTCGTCTTATTCTTTTGATTATCCTAAAACACAGTAAATGAATCAAGTGAATCGCATTGTGATCTATGTATAACCATTAGGTATTTTTATGATCGTGTAACATTTTTTCAGGTTTTTTGTGATGAATGTTTTATCCACATTTCCATATTTTTGGAGGCTAATGCAAAATTTCATTCTGTACAAAAAGATCATATACCCCCAACCTGGCCTTGAGAAAACAAGAACACGATATAATGTTATGATATTGTTCTATTCTATTACTCCGTACATATATGAAGCTTCTGAATCGACACCAGAGATTAACATTAGTTAACTACTAGAGTTACAACAAGAATCAAACAAAATTTGGTAAATTTGACAACTATGTAATATAAACAATCGAGAACAAACAAGCAAGTGAAAATGAAAATGAACAAAGTCTGGACATGGTTTGTGTAAAATCTTAACTCCATTTCTTTAACTGTTAAACCCATATTTAAGTTGATTATTTAGTCAGAAAACTAAATGATTAGTCACTAAATCGAAAAACACTTGACATTCCAGTTGATTGATAGGTATCAAAACCTGTTTATACTAAGGATTAGTAGTGGATCTCGATCAATTGCTACTTCAGTCTTTATTTTCAAATGAATATCATGTTTTGAGAATATTGAATAGAAAGAGTGATGGGGTCATTGTAAGAAAATTGACAAAGTGTATGCTGGCAAAAACATATGGTTCCCAATCTTATCAAAACTTTGTCAATCCCAATGGACAAAACACACAAAACTGGAATCAATACCCATCATGCTTTCTTCTGCTTTTATATTTGGACCCATACACATATACCTTACTTATGCAAGTTTGTGCGTTACATAATATCTACTTCTTTCTTCTTAATTTGTGTACAAATACATTTATAATGAGTGTATATTTATCGGTGATACAATAATGAATTGTGGTCCACATACCAAACGTGACCGCTCCTCCTAAGTTTTCTTTACTCTCCTGTTTGTAAATTGCAATGATTCATTTTGTTGGCTTTATTAAATGAAATGATTCTCAATCTTCGAAAAAGCTATTTGTTTAGTATCTATCACAGTCTCTTTACTCATTTCAACCTTTATTGTTTTAATGGTGATAATAGTGGGTAAGATGAACAGCTAAAATAGATCAAAGATGAATGGAATCAATCATTAGATTGCGATAGTGCTTATTTATTTAGCAGATGAATGCTTCCATTGTGTAAGAGAATTTAACTTAGGTTACTTAGGTTCCAAGTTAGTCTTAGATCTAGGTTTTAAACCGAAAGCAATGACACAGTCAATTTAACGAGTTTCCGGCCCTCAGCGCGGTACGTCTCGTGGGAGAACTTATGCTTCCAAACTCCACTAGATCAAAGAGACTCTAGAAACACCAAAGTAGTGTTCTAGATAGTTTGTTACACAAGTATCAAATACTCTTCACAAGAGAATACAACAAAGCCCTTAGATCAACTAGACTTAGGCCTAAGCTATTGATCTTGTATTGTTGTCTCCTTCCCCTTGCACGTCACCTTGATCTGAATACTTGTTGCTGTCTACTCTGTAACAATCTGCTTGTGTTGTACGGCTTAACCTAATCAACATACTCACATTATGTTTATATGTGACTAGGT
>NC_027754.1:3717439-3718853 GCF_000695525.1 Brassica oleracea var. oleracea | reverse complement strand
ATTGCTTCTGGCCCATCTGTCTTGCCGAAGCCCAAGCTATATTCACAAATCTCCACCAGCTTGGTTAAGGCCCGATCCTGGCCCACCTCGATGAAAATCTCGTGCCGACAGTCTCACGCCTTTGTCTCTTTGTCTTCTTGCGAAAGAAAGACATCAGTCTCTACTCTCTCTCTCTCGCCGTCTCTCTTCTCGCGAGCCTCCACCGGAGAAATGGTCCCGGCTCCGTTCTCCGAGAGATCTCGATCAGCTCCGTCGTACCGACGTCCCTTTGCTCCTCCGTTATCTCCAGGTACATCTAATCTCCATTTTTAACTTTGAGATTAGGGTCTTCTGTAAAGAAAGCCGAGAGCTTTCTTGGGAATTTCACTGATCCTTTACTTCCTTGTGTCTAGCATGTCTTCTCCAACATGATTCCGGTTCTTACTCGAGCTCCACTGTCATGCTCCACCTCTTCTGTGAACCGAGGTATGAACTGACAAGTCCTCATCCCTCTTTCTGCGTGTTTTCGATCTACTCTGATCTGATCAATTTGACGTTTCGGAGCAACCTCAAGTATGAAAGCCCTAGTACGATCCTGATGATTATGTATCTTGATCTGAGTAGTCTGCTCTAGCTCGGTGAGCTCTCAACGCGCTGCTTCCTTGCTTCTCATCAACTGAACTTCTCAACAACTCCTTTTGGTTTGAAAGCATTTTGAAGAAATGGTTGGTGACGACATTCATAACACCAAACCCGTGACTGGTTGGCGTTGCTTGGTGAACTCCTCCACCTCCACCTGAACCGAGAACCCTTCTCGATTCTAATTCTGCTCCAGGTAACATCACCTGTCTCTTGTCACGATACTTTTGGCCATCAATTGACTACACATTCGTATTCACTAACATGCGTTTATTACTTGTGATCTACGAGGGTGAAGTTTAGACAACCATAGTCACCTGGAGCGTCTTCCTATCTCATCAGTGGACATTCAAAAGTTCACAGCAAAGCTGGAACTTCTGACCAGGTACTGCCTTAGTTAGGAAATCTGCAGGATTAACATTTGTATGAATCTTGTTTAGAACTATGTCTCCTGCTTCCACTTGGTCTCGAATGAAGTTGAACTTGGTAGCTATGTGCTTACTCTTCTCGTGATTGACTGGATTTCTTGCTAGAGCTAGGGCACTTTGAGAATCGCAGTAGAGTTTGATCCCTTGTTGTTTGAATCCTAGCTCTGCGCATATCTCTTTTAGCCACATTGCTTCTTTAGCTGCTTCATTCATAGCCATGTATTCGGCTTCTGTAGTTGAAAGTGCAACAACTGATTGTAGACATGATTTCCATGAAACTGTATTGCCTGCAAACTTGAAAGCATAGCCTGTAACTGAGCGTCGCCTGTCCATGTCTGTTGCATAGTCTGAGTCTGAATAGCCTTCAA
>NC_027754.1:3716381-3716682 GCF_000695525.1 Brassica oleracea var. oleracea | reverse complement strand
GCCTTGTATCGTTCATCCTCAACACCTGGGATGGCTTTAGCTTGAATAGCCATATGTATCCAACAAGCTTTGCCTTTTAAGGCCTATCAATGAGATCCCAGGTTCTATTCTTTCTGTGAGACTCCATTTCTTCTTCTGCAGCATGCTTCCATAGCTTCTTTTCACGAGTCCTCATAGCTTCTGCTTAGGATTTTGGTTCCTGAACTTCCAAATCATCAATCACATTGAGCGCATAAGCCACAACGTTCCCATCTTCATATCGAGATGGTGGTCTCACGTTCTGTCTCCTTTCCCTATCTCG
>NC_027754.1:3714541-3716228 GCF_000695525.1 Brassica oleracea var. oleracea | reverse complement strand
GGGCCCTCTAATCAAATCATCACTGAATGACACCTTCTTCTTAGCTCGTTTTTCTTTCTTAGTCACTTCTGTGCTTTCTTTTCCTTTAGCAACAGTGTGTTTGTACAGCTCATCCTCGTTGAAGACAACGTTTCTGCTTGTTCTGCATCTGCCTTCCTCCTCTATCCAAACCCTGTAACCTTTAGTGCCCATAGGGTATCCTACGAACACTCCTTTGATGGTTCTAGGTCCCGTTTTCTCCTCGGTTATGTGCACATAAGCAGTGCATCCAAACGTTCTGAGATGTCCCAAATTCAGTTTATAACCTTACCACACTTCTTCAGGCATTTTGAATTCTAGCGTAGAGTTAGGTGATTTATTAATCAAATAAATCGCAGTAGATGCAGCTTCTGCCCAAAAGCTTTGGTCCAAGCCAGATTCGGCTAACATACATCTCACCTTATCCATAATTGTTCTGTTCATTCTTTCTGAAACTCCATTCTGCTGCGGAGTGTAAGTGCAGGTTCTGTGCCTCTTAATCTCAGCTTTCTTGCAGTAATCATCAAACTGTTTATTATAGAACTCCAAACCATTGTCTGTTCTCAAACACTTGACTTTCTTCTCTGTCTTAGTTTCAACTTCAGCCTTCCATTCCCTGAACTTAGAAAATACCTCATCCTTAGTCTTCAGAAAATAAATCCAGACTTTTTTTGAAAAATCATCAATAAAAATAACAAAGTACTTAGCTCCAACAAGGCTGTCTGGTGTAGAAGGAGAACCCCATAGGTCAGAATGAACATACTCCAGAATGCCATTAGTCACATGTTTAGCTTTAGGAAAGCTTTGCTTGTGTGACTTCCCAATGATACAATGTTCACAGAAATCCAGGGTCTTAACATCCTTGTCGACAATAAATCCACTTTTGACAAGTTCTGACATGTTATTAAGACTCATATGACCGAGGCGTGAATGCCAAACATTAGTCATATTCTTCTCTGCTCTAGATAGATTAGCTTCTCCTTTTAAGACTGTTCCTTGAAGATAATATAGTCCCAGATGATACCTTCCAGACAGAACCCTTTTATCATCCTTGTAGAAATTAACTGTAAGGTCTCTTCCTTCATATCGACATCCTGCTGTTTCCAATATTCCATAAGAAATTAAATTCCTGCTCATGCCTGGCATGTATCTAACTCCTGTTAAGATAACCAAAGAACCGTCTGGATTTAGAATTTTAATTTTCCCAATTCCCTGAATGTTGCTGTGAGTGTTGTTTGCCATCAACACTTTGCCTCCCTTAAATTCTTCCAAATCAAATAAGAAGCTCTTATCAGGTGTGATATGAAACGAACATCCTGAGTCCATCAACCACTCGTCCTTAGTGTATTGTGTGCTGACTGTGAGTATTAGAGGTTGCTTTGCCTCTTCTGCTACATTCGCCGAGTCTTGCGACTTGGCTGATCTCCTGTCAGGGCAATCACGCTTCCAATGACCCTCCTTTCCACATACAAAACATCCCTTGGTGTTTTTGTTGTTCCTGGAACGAGACTTAGATCTCCCATGTCGACTCTGAGATCTACCTTTGTATGTCTTTCCATTGCCCTTTCCGGATCTTTGTTCTGGTCTGACTCTGTCTACAAGCAGACCTTCTCCATCTGACCTGGTGAACTTGCCACTCTCGATCAACTCTCTTTCTTTAGACTTTGCA
>NC_027754.1:3705342-3714319 GCF_000695525.1 Brassica oleracea var. oleracea | reverse complement strand
TTGTTCAGTGTACTCCACATTGCAGCAGCAGTCTCACAATGTTGATTTTTTCTTAGTACCTTATTCTCAACATTCAGCACAACCAGGTCTTTGGCTTTTTCTGATTTCTCAAATTTTGCAGGGTCTATCGCAGGTGCAGGGTCAACAATTCCAGTAAGTCCCTTTCCCGAGTCCTTCATGGCAGACTCGGGTTCATCCTTTGCGTCTGATCCCTCCTTTAGAAGCTTCGTGTCAGTGAGAATGGATTTAAGTCCAAGCACTCCAAAATGAGCAAGCATCCTCACCTTCCATAGGGCGAAATCACCATCACCCTCGAACCTGTCAATATCCACACGTTTGTCAATATCCACACGTTCTTTCGAAGTCACCATTGAACAGGTAATGGATATGACTCTGTCTCTCTCTCCTAAGTAGCCTTAATAACCCGGATGCTCTGATACCACTTGTAAGAGAATTTAACTTAGGTTACTTAGGTTCCAAGTTAGTCTTAGATCTAGGTTTTAAACCGAATGCAATGACACAGTCAATTTAACGAGTTCCCGGCCCTCGGCGCGGTACGTCTCGTGGGAGAACTTTTGCTCCCAAACTCCACTAGATCAAAGAGACTCTAGAAACACCAAAGTAGTGTTCTAGATAGTTTGTTACACAAGTATCAAATACTCTTCACAAGAGAATACAACGAAGCCCTTAGATCAACTAAACTTAGGCCTAAGCTATTGATCTTGTATTGTTGTCTCCTTCCCCTTGCACGTCACCTTGATCTAAATACTTGTTGTTGTCTACTCTGTAACAATCTGCTTGCGTTGTACGGCTTAACCTAATCAACATACTCACATTATGTTTATATGTGATCAGGTGTTTCAGCTGGAGTGGGCCTGCGTGTTCTTGGCCCACGTCACACCAGCATTGCTTCTGGCCCATCTGTCTTGCCGAAGCCCAAGCTATATTCACACATTGTTTTCTTATTCTCTGTGTATAAGTCGACGGATTACCATTTGAATCCAAATCATATAGTTGAAAAAGGCGCTCTCTATATGCCTTTCATTCAGAACAATTTAACGCAAATTTTTTTTTTTGAATGAATAGTATTACGCATATTAAAGAAATCAGTTCAGTGACCTAAGCATTAACCGCAGTCACTTTTCCATTTAACGATGTTATATCCATTAACGAATTTATTCATGGACGGTAGACAAGCTATAAAATGCAGTTAAGCTGACAAACCATTCAAAGCTATATTATGCACATATTATTGAAATTATCGGTAATATTTTGGAAATGAAAATTCAGAAGAGAAGAATCACACAAAAATTACACAAAAAGTAAACTAAAAAACAAACAACCTTTTCATGTTTGACTTTAGTACGGTTTATAAAAACTCAATTGGGTAATGAGTTTATTGAGCTGATCACACGAGGTCCATAACAAGCTATACCGGGCATGCCTAAAGCGACAGCGGCCCAAAACTAATTCTCCCAAAATCCTAGCCATCTCCTTAACAATGAGACCAAAACTGCCACCTTCAACCTGCAAAGAACGAGAACCAAGTAGCTAGCACCGAGTCTTGTCCCTGAGGAGTTATCTGCCTACGAGTCAGAGGGTCCAATCTGAGTCAGACTATCTGTTGAGTCTCAGCTATAAGAGTTCCTGGTGGCTTCTCCACCGCTGTGTGAATTCTCTTATTCCTCTCCTTCCACACCAAGTATAAAACCGCTTGATGTATGAGTCTAATAATCAACGTCACATTCTTGTTTCGATGGCGCTTTCAACCAACGCAACACTGCTTCAAAACTCTGAGGAGAGACGAGGTTCAAACGAGAAACAAAGAACGCCCATACTTGATTACTATACACGCAATCAAAGAATAAGTGTTGAAGGCTCTCATCATGACCTGTGCAGAGAACGCAAGTCGAAGGAACCGATAAACCCCATCAGATAAGTCTATCCCTCGTTACCATTCTGTCTCTAGCTGCAACCCAAGTAATGAAACATTCTTGGGGATTCTTCCAGTGAACCACACAACCTCATGCCAAAACACTTCTATTGGAGAAGGATGCATAGCTCTCCACGTATCACTCGCTGAGAAAACGCCAATATCTCTTCCCGGTTCAGGAAACCAGATATACCTGTTGTCCTCTTCAGATTCCATTATCTCCTGAGCATTTGGTAAACACGCTTTCAACAAAGCGATCGTGGGGCTTCTACTTCTGCTGCGCGCCAGCCACCATCCATCACTCGTTAACATCTCCGCCACAACTGCCTCTCTTCTTAAACCCGACACCTGAGGTCTTCTTTCTCCAACCAGCTCGATAAGAGGACCAAGGGAAGTCCAATTATCGTGCCAGAAGCTTGCTGAAATACCAGAACCCACCTCACAACTCACCATAGGTCTTGTCAGTCGCCTCAACTTACATATAGCTCTCCAAATCCAACTTCCTCTCCTTGAAGGATCTAACTCCCAAAATTTCTCTGCACCAATCAAGTTTCTACGCATCCAAGAAACCCATAACGACCCTCCTGATGTGAAAATAAGCCAGATCAACTTCAATCCAAGAACCTTATTCCAATCTTCTAAGTGCTTTAGACCCAAACCACCTGCTTCTTTAGGCGTACAGACAGAATCCCAAGCAATCTTAGCACCCATAGCTGAGTTTCGAGCACCATTCCATAAGAACGCATTGCACATTCGCTCTAAAATGCTTATGCACTCCGACGGTATAATAAAGATAGAAGCCCAAAAGGAGATTGTAGAGTAAATCACCGCCTGTATAAGTTGAAATCTCCCCGCAAAGGACAAGTGTTTTACTGTCCAAGAGCTGAATCTAGCCGCAATTTTGTCTAGTAATGGCTGGAAATCCGTTCTAGTCATTTTCTTAAGAGCTAGAGAAACACCCAAATAACAAAGAGGAAGCGCTCCTTGAGCAATCCCCATCTCACTAGCCAAATCTCGACAACGGCTTGAACTTCCTCCATCAAGTAATAGCTCTGATTTTTGTCTATTAATCTTCAAACCCGAGATCTGTCTAAACTCCTCCAAGATATCCAAAATACCTCTGAGAGAATCCGCAGTCCCATCAAAGAAGATCAGCACATCATCCGCAAAGCTTAAGTGAGTAATCAAAGGTGCCTCGCATTCCCGATGAATGCCAAACCTTCCATCTAACGCCCCTTTATCCATCATCTTTGATATAACATCCATAGCAATGACGAACAGAAGAGACGAGATTGGATCTCCTTGTCTAAGTCCCTTTTTCCCCGAAAAGAAACCTTGGAGCTCTCCGTTTAGTGATATACTATAAGAAGGCGTGGTTACACATTCCTTGATCCAATCTATAAATCTGTCTGGCATCTCTATAGCTCGCAAGACCTTGAAGAGAAAGTCCCAGTTAAGGTTGTCGTAGGCTTTGAAGATATCGATCTTAAGGCAGCCTCTTGTCGTTGGTCCCTGATCATTAAAATACTTTACCAGCTCCGTCGCGAGAAGTACATTTTCACAGAGCAGTCTCTCCTGCACAATGTCCACTTGATTACACTTCACAATGTCCGAGACACAGAGCTTCAGTTTCTTTTTCAGAAGTCTGGCCATAACCTTATAAATTGTGGAACATAAAGATATCGGTCTGAACTGTGTAAGCTGATCCGCTCCTGTCACTTTAGAGATCAGAGAAATAACAGTGGTATTGAACTGTCTCAACATCCGACCAGTTGTGAAGAATTATTTGACCGCTCCAATCAAATCCTTTCCTACAATCTCCCATGCTTCCCAAAAGAATTCCGCTGAGTAGCCATCAGGGCCTGGTGCTTTGTTTTTTGGCATAGCAAACAGAGTTGTCTTGATGTCCTCCTCCGAAGAAATGATGATCAGTTTGTCAGCAACTTCTTGAGCTAACCTATATGACAGTAAACCTCTCAGCTCTTCAACTGATGTATCGAGAATCAGACCTTCTACGGAGCCCAAAAGATTATGAAAGTAAGCCACCACCATCTCTTTTATCTGGGACTGATTAAAGACTCGGTACCCGCTTGCATCCAACAGATAAATTATACAATTCCTCATTTGATGAGCCACCACCGCTTTGTAGAAAAATCTTGAGTTAGCATCCCCACAGTCCAACCAACGAATTCTCGCCTTTCTACTATAAAACACCTCCTGAGCTGCCTCAAAAAATTGCATTTTTTTGCGAGCTACAAATTCATGTATGAACAAAGAATCTGTAGGAGAGGTTAACAGCTGCAACTGGATCTCCTTCAAACTATTAAGCGCTTCACTAGCTCGTTGCTAAATGTTATCAAAGCCTTCCCTGTTCAGTCTCCTACAAGTGAGTTTGGCTTTCTTCAATCTTTGACATAGAGAAAATAGGCACGAGCCAACGGGAATAGGCTCCTCCCTCGTCTTCCTGATCTCAGATAAGAATCTCAGATGCGAAGATAAGAAGGAGAAATGTTTAAAACTGCACTTCCTAGCCTGAGAAGCCGAAGAGAATGAAACCACTGCAGGAGAATGATCAGAATCTCCTGGCGCTTCAAAGACGCTAACAGCCTCTGGATAGATCTCCCTCCACTTTTCGCTGCAAATCATCCTATCTAGCTTCCTGAGAATTGGGTCCTCTGGACGCCTATTGGACCAGGAGAAGAAGGTGCCCCTGATGTCCATATCTGATAGGTTACTCTCTTCTAAACAGCGCTGAAAATCCTCCATACCTCTGATTGGCAGCTCGTACGGGAACAGAGAAAAATGCTCAGCCGCCGTTAGAATTTGATTAAAGTCCCCCAAAATTATCAGTGGAATGGCAGAAACCAAGGAATTACTAGTAATAGACACTAGATCCCTCCACAGATTACGCCATTCCGCTTCTGAGTTATGCGCATACACGAAAGCAACAGTGCAATTAGTACCTGAAGCTGGATCAAACACCCCACATAAGATCAACTGATCCGTCCTTAGATAGACCACTACTGACAAAGACGGATTCCACAAGAGCCAAATTCTTCCTCCTGCAGCTTCCGAATAATTATTGTCATATCTCCAACCTGGAGCAACAGGTCCTAAAACCCCTAAAAAATTATCCTCATGTATATGAGTTTCAAGTAAAGCTCCAACCGACGTGCCCTTGCAACCAACTTCTAACCACTCGCTGACGACCAACACCGTTAATACCTCTAATATTCCAACTAAAGATCTTCATATATACAAATTTTTTTTGGGGGGGGGGGGAAACTGATCAGAGCACCTGTTCCTTACCCGAGGAGCTTCCTCGAATAAGCAACTTAGAAGATTTTGGAGGCGAACCAACTCCTCCTGAAGCTTCCCAAAGTGCCATCTGCCTCAGAGCACACCTATAGTTCTTAGAATGCTTGGTAAGTCACAGTGACTTGTCCTCATCAAACCGCAAATCCAAATCCACTACTTTTATTGCTAGGCTCTTACTATCACCCACTCCTGAAACCTCACGAATCTCCCCTTCCTCCAGTTGAAGCAGATCCTCACCCAAAGGCTTCTCACTGGCACCAGAGCCTTCCCCTGAACTCAATTCCTTTTCCTCAAAGAACAAACTCTCCTTCTCAACCATTCCTAGAGTCTCCACAACTTGCTCACCTGAGACTTCTGCAGGAGAGACTTCAGGAGGAGAACTCAGAGCCCTCGCTTTAGTTCTTGCTCTAGACTGTGACCTTCTCCGCGATCTCGAACGAGCCCTGAGCTTCTTATCCTTACTCTCCTCATTCTGCACTTCTACTCCTACTAACGCCCCCTGAGGCGCTAAAGAGACATCCTCCCCCGACTTCACCACACTGATCACTTTTTCTGGTTTCTGAGAATGACTTCTTTTCATAGGGGGTTTGTGACAGCGATTCATCAGATGACCAAACTTGCCGCAGTTAATGCATTTAGGCGGGAGACTGGGGTACTCTACATTAATCCTGACCGAATTTCCTTGAGTACCCCTAACTTCAACCACCTCTGGAGGAGATTTCGATAAATCATTCTCAACCTTGACTTTGGTATCACCAAAGTGATATGGTTCCAAGCGAGACTTTTCAGTGTGGAGCGGATCCCCAATACCACTGGCAACAACACTAATGCCGTCAAGGGAGTACAACTGAGGAGGAACGTTCTTAAGCACTGCCCACGTCGGTGCAAACAGAAGCTCCTGAGCAGCTAAGTTTCCATCAGCAGTCCAAGGATACACCGAGAAAGCGCACCTGTCAGCCTACCAATAACCAACCCGCAATACCCACTCTCTAGTCTGACTCGAGGGGATGAAGATCAAAACCAAGTATCGGACACCGTACGGACAATAATGCTCCCGAACTTCCTCCAAACTGGGTTCAGATCTGCGAGAATCTTCGCTGCCGTGGGTCGACGACCGTGGAAATGAGCCACAACATGGTCCTTCCAGAGCTCCGACGTTTGTAGAAGCACTGACTCCGGCGCTAGCATCACCAGCGTACCATCTTGCAGAAAGGACGAATCTGAGATCTTGCGAAGATTCCTAAAGGAGGAGTTGAACCTCGCCGCATAAGACGGAACTCTTGCAGCTGGAATCGACATTGGACCCGACGGAGATTGGAGCTTCATCTCTAAATCACAATTGAAAAGACGACTTTCGCGATTGAAGACTTTCTCGCTACTGACCCCACCTGGGTCAATATGAGCACTGGAGGTAAGAACCAGACCTGGAATCGCCATGTGAAGGAGAAAGCAACGCGGAAAAACTGCTCGTTAGTCGGCGTGTGGCCAGCTAACGGCGGAGAACGCACCGAAACCCTAGTCGCCCTTTTTCACCCTTTTTGGAAAGAGAAAAACGTTGAAAGCTCCGTTATATCATAGTCATTGGCATTCTTATATGTAATTTGAATTGATATCCTAACAAAATAAATGTATGTAGACAAATATATACTAATCGGTAATTTATAAAATGAACAAAAAATAGATTAACTTGACCAACAAAAATCCAGCCACTAGAAATCTCCCTAGAGATTGGCCAGGGTTCCTACAAGCTGAGAAAACTTTCATAAAGCACGAATCAGGAAAAAAATATGTGAACCGAATAAGAGTATCTTACAAGTTATTGCTTTAAGATAATTAAAATTGTTTTACTGACAACAATCAAATATGGGTGGAGAATAATTATGGTTTCCAATGCGATTCAATTTACATCTTGTAGCATGTAGGTACCACATATCAAATATTACCGAGCTCTTTTTTGTTAACATTAAGTTATCAGAACATATGAAAAAATGTTGAACTAGATGGCATAAATTTATCAAAACTCGAACGGTATAGTTAATAAATGAAAAGGTTGAACTAGGTGGCATGATTCCCCCCGAAAATCTATAAGATTACTATTTTACTATAGCTTGCTATAAAACACCCTGTATCAGGAATTAATGTATTTTAACCCCGACCTCCTCTCACATGATGTGAGTATACATTAAATATGGTGCCATAATGGGTGGCTTTGATAGAGATTTTGAAGTTTAGAATTATGTAAAGTGATGCGTCTACGTACGTATGTGATGTATGTGCTATTTGGAAACATTTCTTATCGCTGGATAAGGTCAAACAAAAAATGAAGGAGGATAAGTATGTTCAATTGCCCAACAGGCCAGTAAAGGAAATGTTGTTTGGAATGAGTATAATAGATTGAAAAAAATTAGTTGTGCATCATTATATTATATACTAGGGTCGGCCTACGGGCGGGATATACTTTACTTGTGATCTATGTTATTATTTTTTATATAATTTTTTAATTTGTGTTTTAGGTTCACATTTGCAAAATGTGCGTGTGAGATATACTATTTTATTAATATGATTGAGTTATTATATCATTTTCAGTTGAATTTTTTATTATTAAAGAATTTACAAAAATTACATTTAGTTAATGTGAGTGATTTATTATATATTAACATCTAAATAATTTATTTTTTATATCTCAATTTTAGTGTTTGGCCTTTTTAAAGTAGAAAGCTTGAGTCCGTGAACTGATCCTTATATTTTGTTTTTTAAATGTTGTTTGGGTTAATATGACAATTCTTTTTAGTTTTCGTATGTGGCCCTGCAAAATTAATAGTGAGTTTTTAGTGGTGGTATGATAGGTAGACGATTTTGAACTTTTTTGGAATGTTTTTAGTACTGTAAGTATTAACTTTAAATTAACATGAAATTTTTAACTTTATTTGGAAAACCACTTGAGTTCAAAATTAACATGCAATTTAAGTCTCAGCCCTAAGTTTCATATTCTTCCAGTGATTTATAAGAAATATTTAACAGCCCTACTTGGAAGCTCACATAAAGATTGCCGGAGACCGTTTGTTCTCTTATTCTTAAAGGGCAACAACCTGTTTAGGACCATATAAACTCATAAGTTTGGCGTTAATAGTTTTTTTTTTTGTTTGGAACACAAAAAAATAGTTTACTTACTAAAGTTGTGTTTAAAAAAAAAATAACGTTTGTGTTTTATTGGAAGAGGTAAGAAAAAAGTAAGAGACGGAAACTATCTCACTTGCACGTGAAAGTCTGGTGCTATTTGAATTGAAACCCAAGTGGCATGTTTTTGTTATTTTCTCTTATTTTTAGGGTTTTAAGGATTTACTAAAAGTTAAATGAATACTGATGTTTTTTAAGAAAAATTAATGGATCAAAATTAAGGTTTTTTGTCACGAAGACTTTCGACATTTACAGACAGTATAGAATGTATAGATTAAATGAAAATGCATTATTTAATTTGTTTCCCGTAATAAATACAGAACTTAATAGGAAACTATTGTTCGCTTCAGTAAAAAAAAATTACTGTTCAAAAGAAATAATGTTTATTAATAAAAGAAATTGCAAATTACAAAACTGACATTTACTACTTTGTATTTGTATTTCTTTGAATCGGGCTTTGATTTAACATTACTAAATAACTCTATTCAATAAAGTTAACAAAAATATATGATCGGACAGTCGTAAAGAAGCTATTTACTCTATTTTTTT
>NC_027754.1:3685376-3705314 GCF_000695525.1 Brassica oleracea var. oleracea | reverse complement strand
GAGAAAAATCAAATGCGTCTTGTTTATTTATTTATTTGAGAGATGATATTCAATTAAAACAAAGAAGTGTAAAATATTACATCCCCAATGGGACATATTCGATTGAGACTTTAAATAAAAATCCTAGTACTATAATAGCCCAGAGTCTTATATCAACGAAACCAGTTGCCCATGTTTGTATCCCATTGGATAGAATCATGAAGATGCCCATCAAAACCCATTCAAGTAGAGGAAAAGTCAATTCTGGAAAATACATGCAGACTTTGGTTTTGTCGAAGATTGACGAAGATCCGAGAGATGGAGTGCACGAAAGAAATCATCTACTAAATTAGCAAACCATGAAGCATCAGGAGGTAAAGTACCAAACTTGCATCAACTAAGAGGAGAGATTAGGATTAGAATCCCGAAGACCTGAGATTTTATTCATGATAGTAGAGTCTATCAATCGCAAGATATGAGAGAATTAAGAACAAAGTCTCGAAATATTCCTCGATTAGATCGGAGACTGGTTATCTGGTGGGAATAAATCACTGGAAAACAGACTCTAGCTGATTATCAAGCAAATTTACAGCAACATTTGTTTCATAATAAAGCAGCTATCAACACAGAATAATCTGTTGTCGACAATCGAAAAAAGTCTGTAGAAATCTACGGAATGATTTAGAAGGAAAAAGTGATGATCTTCACTAAATTGAACTCACTTATTTATAGCTGTAAATCTACAACAATTTGAGATAGGAGATGTATGGAAACAATTTGAGATAGGAGATGTATGGAATGAGACGTCGTGGATGAGTGGGTCGGTAATATTAATGAAAACATTTATTGTATTTAATAAATCTAACAGAGAACAGTAACGCTACAGTTTTTTCTCAGCGGGAGGAAGAAGAAACATGTCATAACCTAAGTCAAATAATGTTTTTCGTACAGACCAACTTTAAAAATAATAGTCTTGATGTATGGTCCATCCTAAGTCAAACTTCTTGGTTTTTTAGCAAGCCCAAATTAAACTTATCACATTAATTGAAACGCACCACTTTGGAGTTAACAGACACGTGTCGAAACCAGAACACTCGACTTAATGACGTGGCGCTGAGGTGTCTTCACAGGAGAGAGACCAACATTTTTTTATATATATAGATAGATAATATATACTTAGCACGAGAAAAGAAAAGTTGAGTATTGTCCATTTGTACTTTCATAATCTCTAGTCTTACTTATTTTCTACTACAAAATTTATTTTAAAATAAAGTGTTTTCAACTCATTTTCAATTATAAAATAAATTAAAAAGGTAAAATTACTCTAAAAGGAAATAATCATATTTATTAGTTTATTTTACTCATTATTCTTTATCAAAACAGAATAAAATCGAAGCAAATAATTTATTTTAGAATGATTAAAATTGAGATAAAAATATAAAAATATATTAAATGTTTTAATACTAAATTTGATGTAATAAAATAAAGTGGGTATTTGGAACAATAATATGTATCCACGATATTTTTTGAGATAGATATTTTTGATTAGATTACATTATGTTTTAATTAATAAAAAAGGTTTGACTAAGTTTTCTATAGATCTTGATTTCTATTGTTTCATAAATAAGTGGAAAATGAACAAATACACAATACACATGAAACATTGTCATAAAAAAGAATTTTACTTTATTCTATTGTTTTTGTCTAGCTTAACATCGCTGTTAACTTTTTTTGGTGGACATTAAGAGCAGTTTTCTAAAACTTTTTGTTGGAAATTTTGGATCAAATAAAGGATTATAATTGTTTTTTAAATTTTTTGAAATATTTACATGTAATAGTAGTAACATAGTTTACCGACCAGATATGGTGATGCCACATGCAGTAAGTCATTATCATTTAAAGTCAGGTCGTTCCAAATAGGCTATTTAATTGTTTGATTAATTAAAAAAGTGTAAGAGTTAAATCTTTTTCCGACCAAACTTATTTCTCTAATATTAATAATTAAATTATTTTCTTATCTCTCTCTCTCTCTCTCTCTCTCTCTCTCTCTGTTTCTATCTATCCTGCCTTTAACGTTTCTTTGAAAACTATAAGAAAAAGCAGAGACTTCGGATTCCTTTTTCTTTTCTAAGAAGAGATAGAGAGAGACAGAGAGAGAGAGGTTCGTTTTGCATCCCTGAGATCAGCGGCGGAGTTATAACGACGGGGGAATCATGCAAACGTAGTCACCAACGAAACCGTCTTTCTTCCCGGAGACAAAGAGGCAGCGATGATTGTCTCTGTTTCTTCGTTTTCTCTCTCCGATCTGGCCTCGCTGATCCGGTGAAGAAGAAGAAGAAGAAGCTCCCCGCCGATCGAATCTTGCAGCTCCTTCTTTTCTCGAAAGAGATTTCTTTTCAATCATTTCGTCGTTTGATCCATCGATTTCATCGAGGTTAGTTTTTTTCTTTTTCTTTTTTATTTATTTATTTATTTTGCATTTCACATCTTGTCCTAGATCTGTTGCATATAGTTCTTGTCGGAATATAAAGACTTGGTATGTTTTGGTTTTAAGTAATGTTCCAATGGATCTTATGAAACTAATTCGAAGATCTTGTATTTATGTCTATCAAAGTCTTACGCTTTGTCTTATTCCTAAAAACATGATTCTGATTGCAGTTTTTGGCATGCTGTAAAAAGAGAGATGTCTTTTAAAAGCATCCTTCGTGATCTGAAGGAAGTGAGGGATGGACTTGGAGGGATCTCTAAGCGAACCTGGTCAAAGTCTTCCCACATTGCTCCTGATCATACAGTGACACCGTCGGAGAACATCCCTCAGAGCCCCTGGGCTTCTTTGCCGCCTGAGTTGCTCCATGAGATTGTCAGGAGGGTTGAAGAGAGCGAGGCCGCTTGGCCCGCTCGAGCGGCCGTTGTCTCTTGTGCTTCTGTCTGTAAATCGTGGAGAGGAATCACAATGGAGACTGTGAGAGTCCCTGAGCAGTGTGGGAAACTCACTTTCCCTATCTCATTGAAACAGGTAAAAGACAGTTTCCAAAATTTCTTCATCATCATTATGTTCAAAGGGCGGGCTCAGTCTGTTTGTTTGATTTGTGAGCACAGCCGGGTCCGCGAGACCTTCCTATTCAATGCTTTATTAAAAGGAACAGAGCAACAGCTACATATATTCTTTACTATGGCTTGATGCCTTGTGAGTGATCTTTTATCTCTTAGACAAAAAGTTGTCCGCAACAATGGTTCTTACCATGATCCTTATTTGAGTTTCAGCTGAGACGGAGAAGGACAAGCTATTGTTAGCAGCAAGAAGGGTTAGAAGAGCTACATGCACTGACTTTGTAATCTCGCTTTCTGCAAAAAACTTCTCACGGAGAAGCAGCACTTATGTTGGCAAGCTAAGGTAAGCAAATTACATTTGATTTTAATTAAGCTCCTTTCGCTAAATATGATCTACTTGTATTGTTGGGATAGGTCTGGTTTTCTAGGAACCAAGTTCACAATATATGACAACCAAACAGCATCATCCACTGCACAAGCTCAACCTAAGCAAGCATCTCCTAAGTTACCTGCTACAAGCTATACCTCAGGAAGCATAACCTACGAGCTCAATGTTCTTCGGACAAGGGGACCTAGAAGAATGCATTGCGTTATGGACTCTATACCACTCTCTTCTGTTATCTCTGAGCCATCATTAGTTAAAGAAGAAGTATCTTCAGGCGAAACCAGCTCAACACACAAAGAGAATATCTCTTTGGATCAGCCGCTGGTTCTCAAAAACAAATCCCCGAGATGGCACGAGCAGTTGCAGTGCTGGTGCCTCAACTTCAAGGGGAGAGTGACCGTTGCTTCGGTCAAGAACTTCCAGCTTGTGGCAGACATTGACCCTTCTTTAGATGCGCTGCCTGAAGAGCATGAGAGAGTGATCTTACAGTTTGGCAAAATCGGCAAGGACATTTTCACCATGGATTATCGTTATCCTCTCTCTGCTTTTCAAGCTTTTGCTATATGCATCAGCAGCTTTGACACCAAACCGGCTTGCGAAGGTTAAAGTTGACTGCTGAGTGAAATCCAATTATCTCTGCAAATCATCCATCATAGAAGGCCTTTCTGATCTTCTTTGAGCCATGAAAATGCTTTTTGTATTATGCTTTAAAACTGCCTATCCTAATTCACTGTGACGAAAACTTGATGGGGCTCTTCGGTGGATAAGCTTTAATGAATGTAATGATTGTTGTATCCAACGTAATATATAAACAGAAAGCTTTACACAACAACATATAATCTTTCACAATTAAACTTTCTCATCTCAGTGTGGAATAAGTGAGAAACTCCGTTGAAGTAAACTGAAATGGTTGGCGCGGAATACGATTCCTGCAATCGAAAAGGCATACGCACGGTCTAGGTGGTTTGACAAAATGGATATCTGCAACATGAATGTATTGACGAATGTATCCCTGCGACGAGAAACGGAATGGTTAAAGTTATCACCTCACTGCTTAGTAACCTACTCAAACAAGTTCGTCTAGACATCTAGTAAGTAAAACCTAAAAGGCAATCGTTCCAAAACTGAGTATTGGAAATGGAAACTCGCTAGATTAAGAAACGTCTAAGCAAATACTAATAACTCCTGCAAGAGCTACTCTGAAGAATGAGACCGTCTTGACTTAAAGCTGATCATAGAGCTAACATAATAGCAAATAGTAGTAACCAACCCGAAACGGAGCTGAAACACTTGTGAGTCTTAAATGGTCCTCTACCTAAAATACCCAGACTTGATAAGAACCGACTCGAACTAGTAGCAACACTCGGTTCATCTTATCAGAGCAGCTAGCTAGATTGTTTACCAAAGAAACTACTAACAAGAAACCATAGTTTTGAAAATGCAGCACATACCGTGGATCAGTTCCAGACATAGATACACAAACCCAACCAGATGGCTTTACAAGTTCCACACTTTTTATCTCCTAAACAAATGAAGAGAAGCAGACAACAACAAGAAACATCAATCAACCCACATCACAAACTAGAAGAAATTAAAAAAAATAAAAAAATCTCTTCTTTGTTATCAAAAAAAGGATTACCTTTAAGTTATGAAAGCCATCACCAGCACGAATAGAGATCTTACTGGGTGTATAGCTCTCGTCCAGCTTAAAGTCCAAGTACAAAACCACCAACTTTCAAATTACAAAAGGGTGTCAAAATCAATAAAAAGGATCAGAATCCTTTTGTATCAGAATCATACCTGTAATCTCACTTTCTTCTGGAATTGGATGTTAATCAGATGTGGTTGCAATCCATCTGATTTGCAAAAAGTACGAAACTTTCAATTTTTGAGAAATGATTAGAGAAAGAGATAAGATTTAGGGTTTAACTGCCAAAAGGTTTCGAGATCGTCGTCTCGGAGAGTGTTGACGCCATTGCCGGGCTTGCAAGAGCTAACGCTCCAAGCTGCGTTCTTCCCCATCTCTCTCAGATCGCCTTCTACGGTTAGCTTATCGTTTCCTCCTCTGATCTTCCCTTCTTCCTCCGATTCCGATGTCGAGATCCGAGTTAAAACCCTTCCAGCGACGAGGTTTTGAATTCGTCTTTTGGCTCGGTGGACAACATCGTGTCGTTAATGAACGCCTAAACGACATGTGGTTTGTCTTTGTTAACAAGAAACGTCATGATTTTGTCCTTTTTGAATAAAGAGAGAGCAAACAAAACATTTTGGAAACCGGAATGCTTCTTCACAAAAAAAAAAGAAGAAGAAAAACTTTAGAGGAGAGAACACAAAAAAAGAAAAGAAAAACCGCTCATTATGTTAGTAGTCACAATTTTTTTTGTTTAGTTTGTTATACGTAACTTACGCTATTTCGTTAGAGTAGTGTAAACTCTAAAGGGTGTAACTTGTAACCATTATAAGAACATTACGAACGGATAGAAAATAATGAGTAGAAATAAAATTTTAAGAATGATAAAAAATGATGATTTTTTATCAAAATTAATAAGGAACACATTTGTTATATAATTCTCTACGATCAAAAAAATCAGAAGAAATGAAAAAAAAAAAAAAATTTATGAAAGGTAATTTTTAAAAGAATATTAAAGAATGAAGTGTTTATCTTCATTTTCTTGGTTACCATTCAAATTCTAATTCTCTCTAACAAATTAGTATAAGTTACATATAACAACATGATTAGTAATATATGGTATATTAACGTAGATTCCAGAAATAAATTATTATTTAAATGGAATATAAAACAAATTTATTTTCTATTCTAGTAAAATATATGAAAAATAAAATATAATAATAAAAAAATTATGATTAAATTTTTTTGTGAATGAAATGGAGTAGCCTTCCCATGTTTTATGAATAAGAATACTTTTACAATCTCCTAAACTCTCAAATAACTTTATGTGCAAGCAATACAATTATCATCACGATCTCAAGTTCTTCGAGTTGGTCCTTCTACCTCAGTGATCATCTTCTAGGTCTGTGCATCCCCTTTCTTCTAATCCGCAAGTAGGGTTACTAGCTTGGGACTTACGTTACATGTTTACTGTCTCATTGGTATCGGAGCATAAACTCCTCAGGACCGAGCTATGGATACAAGGTCAACCACCACTTTGAGCGACATGAGCAAACAAATCGATGAGTTACGTTCATCGTAAACACAACAAACGGAAGACATCCGTAAAGAACTAGGAGGCGAAATCACAGCACCAAAGGCAATAATAGAGAAGTATTTCGCTAACACCCCACCACCCTTTAATCAACGTGAAGGGAAACAAACTGAAGCAGCATCAGCCCTTACAATTGGGGGAACATCTCCACTAACAGATCCACCTGACCGCCACAACCCAGAGCACAGTACATCAAAATCAACCCATGTGAACAGAGACAACAATAACAATCCACCTCTCCCCAACGGACTATCAGCTCGACTAACGAAAATAGGGTTCCCTATGTTCGACGGTTCAGAACTCCGAGAATGGATTTATCGCTGCGAACAGTTCTTCTCAATTGACAGTACACCACCAGAGTTGAAGGTTCGTCTCGCCTCTCTTCACATGACGGGCAAAGAACTCCCATGGCATCACTCATATCTCGCAAATCGCTACAACATCTTCCCACTATGGCCGGAATATGTTGCTGCAGCATCTTACCGTTTCAGCGAACTTTATGATGATCCCTTATCAGAATTAGTCAGCTTGAAACAAGTCAACGAATCCGTCGATGAGTATTTGGAGAAGTTTGATAGTGCCATGACTAGGATCACGCTAGCTCCGGCTCACGCACTAAGCATATTTTTGACAAACATACACCAACACCTAGCTTTTCATGTGCGCCAATTCAAAGTCAATTCAATACCAGAAGCAGCAAAAATAGCTAAACTACACGAGCTATCCCTGTCGCACACGTCTACAAAGCCACCTCGTACTATCTTTAATTCATCTCAGAGATCAAACTTCTCACAATCCAACAAATATCAACACAGCAACTCAACAGCAATAGCGACTACCAATGTCGGCAGTCAAAATAATAAACCCCTAATCGCCAACACTCCTCAAAAGCGGCTCTCTTTCGAAGAGATGCAGGAGCGAAAACGAAAGGGTTTATGCATGTTCTGTGAGGAACCATTCACACCGGGTCATCAACTTAAACATCGGCATGCTGAGATCTTATTCTTAGAAGCTGATACAGAGTTTGATGAAGAAATTGCGTTAGAGGAACAGATACGAGAAACAACTCTCGCTGATGAAGATGACAAAGTTCCTACTATCTCTGTGCATGCTTTAAACGGGTGTCCGACATTCAACTGCATGCGTTTAATGGGTCAATACGGAAAGAGGAAGCTCCATATATTAATCGACCGAGGCAGTACTCACAACTTCCTCGATATACAAAGGGCTAAAGGCTTAGGGTGCTCATTGACCCCAACCAAACCGATGTCAATAGTAGCAGCAAGCGGTGACTTGATCACCAAGTATAAATGCAATCCTTTTACGTGGAAGATGCAGGGATATGGATTCAGCACTGAGATTAGGACGTTACCGCTAGGATGTAGCGAACTGGTGCTAGGCGTCCAATGGCTATCAACATTGGGACCAATTCTCTGGGATTTTCTAAACCTACGTATGGAATTTACTTTCCAGGGTCGCAAACACGTACTGAGAGGAATATCACCCAATAGCGCCAAGATAATCACAGGAAGCAGTCTCAACAAACTAATGCTACAGGAACCTCAGATTTCTCTTCTTCATCTTCGCGAACTGGATAATACACAGAGATCACTCGACTCTGAAACAATCTTATACCACATAGAAGCTAGTGGAGAAAACAGAGACGATAGTGGATCATTGCAACAACTGTTGTCCTCTTTTGCTGACATCTTTGAGGAACCGACCACACTACCACCATACCGGGAAGGTTTTAACCACAAAATCCCGCTGGAAGCAGGAGCAAATCCTGTTAGCTTGCGCCCTTATCGGTACTCTGCGTTACAAAAGGACTCGATTGATAAGATGATTCGAGAGATGCTTGATCAAGGCATCTTTCAGTACAGCTCCAGCCCTTATGCATCTCCTATAGTGCTCGTTAAAAAGAAAGACGGGTCTTGGAGACTCTGCGTCGACTACAGATGCCTCAACAAGCAAACCATCAAAGACAAATATCCAATACCGCTACTAGAGGACTTACTCGATGAACTGGGAGGTTCTAAATTCTTCTCCAAGTTGGACTTAAGAGCTGGATTCCATCAACTCCGAATGTCACCTGACGACGTGCATAAGACAGCCTTCAAAACACACTCTGGCCATTTAGAATACCTCGTTATGCCCTTTGGTCTTACAAACGCGCCATGCACATTCCAAGGCCTTATGAACCACGTCTTTGAGCCAATACTTCGGAATTTTCTTCTAGTTTTCTTCGACGACATACTCATCCATAGCAAAAGTTGGGACGATCACCTCGAACACTTGGATATGGTTTTTTCTATACTCCGACATCAACAGTTATACCTCAAGATGTCTAAGTGTACCTTCGGCTCTACAAGAATTGAATATCTTGGTCACTTCATATCTAATGAGGGCGTCAGTACCGACCCTACCAAGATAAAAGCTGTGGAGAGTTGGCCTACTCCAACGAACCAGAAACAAGTTCGCAGCTTCTTGGGTCTCGCAAATTATTATCGAAGGTTTATACAGGGATATAGCATTATTGCTCGCACTCTTACTCTACTACTTCGTAAAGATGGATTCACATGGGGACCAGATGAATCAACAGCTCTCTGTTTGCTTAAGGAAGCACTTACTTCTGCACCTGTCCTCGCGTTACCAGGTTTTACAAAGACATTTATTGTCGAAACCGACGCCTCGAACACCGGCATTGGTGCAGTGCTCATTCAGGATAATCATCCTATATGCTACATCAGTCGAGCTTTGGGAAAGCGCCATGAAGGGTTATCAGTTTATGAGAAAGAATTGCTTGTTGTTGTTCATGCAGTGCAAACTTGGAGCCCTTACTTGACTCATAACAAGTTTATCATTCGGACAGACCAAAAAAGCCTAAAGTTCTTACTGGAGCAGAAGATCACTACCCCTTTTCAACATATGTGGTTGTCAAAATTGATGGGATAGACCTTCGAAATCCAGTACAAGCAAGGAAAATAAAACATCGCAGCTGACGCTTTGTCACAAGTAACTGGTTCTCATCTACTTTACCTCACGCTTTCTCAGATTCACCACGGGTTTTACAAAGAACTTAAGATCTTGCGGGACACTGACCGACTCTTCAGAAAATCATCTCAGAGTTGCAGATTAAACCTTCAACACACGCCTCTTATTCTTTCATCAACAGTGAACTTCGACGTCGTGGCAAACTGGTGGTAGGTAATAATCCATCGGTGAAACTTCATATTTTTAAATGGCTACATGATTCTGCAATCGGAGGCCATTCTGGTCGCGACTCAACTTTGCATCGGATCAAATCTCTGTTCTATTGGCCTAAAATGAGCTTGGAGGTTCAAAACTATGTTCGCAACTGCTCCACATGCCAATGCAACAAATATGATCAAGCCGCCAAGCCAGGATTACTCCAACCGCTTCCAGTTCTTGCAGGGGTTTGGGAATCCATCAGTCTTGATTTCATTGAGGGCCTTCCTCCTTCAGCTGGCAAACATTGTATTCTGGTAGTCATCGATAGATTGAGCAAGAACTCCCACTTTCTCGCTCTTTCCCATCCGCACTAGATGTTGCGAAAGTTTATTTAAACGAAGTCTTTCATCTGCATGGAATGCCCAAGGATATAACTAGTGACCATTATCCCATGTTCCTAAGTGAGGTTTGGAGAGAAATGTTCCGTGTCCATGGAGTGGACTTGAAGTATTCCACTGCTTATCACCCACAGTCAGACGGGCAAACTGAGGTCACTAATAAGACTTTGGAAACGTACCTTCACTGCACGACTTCAGACGCCCCACACACATGGAGTGACTGGCTGCCTCTCGCCGAGTGGTGGTATAACACTACTTACCATACAGCAATTCGCAGCACGCCTTTTGAAGTCATCTACGGCCAACCTCCTCCAGTTCATCTTCCATACCTTCCTAGAGAAAGCACTTCACCTACAGTTGACAGAACTTTACAGCGCCGGGAAGAGTTGATATATATGATGAAATTTCACCTTTTGCGAGCCTAAAACAGAATGAAACAGTATGCGGATTCTCGTCGCTCTGTTCGCGAGTTCCAGATAGGTAATTACGTCTATTTAAAGCTTCAACCGTACCACCAGCACTCTCTCAAAGGTCGTCATCTTCCCCACAAGCTCTCACCACGGTTCTATGGACCCTTTGAAATACTAGACCGTGTTGGACCTCTCGCTTGCAAGCTTCAACTTCCACCAGGCTCGGCTATACATAATGTCTTCCATGTCAGCGAGTTGAAACTCTGCCAAAATCCACCAACTACAGCTCCAACTTTGCCTCAATACCTCACTGATATCGGTAAAGATAAGGAACCTGCAGCAATACTCGAGAAAAAAAATGGTGAACCGCCAGAATCGAGCTGTCACAAAGGTGCTGGTCCAGTGGAAAGGTCAGTCTCCAGACAGTGCCACTTGGGAGTTCTATCAAGACTTTGTGGCTAAGTACCCCGATTTTCACACTTGAGGACACGTATGTTTTCAAAGGGGGAGTATTGTGACAGGATTATGTCACTACTTTAGATACGCCGACTTAAGTGTTTTATGAATTGGTTTTATTTATATTTTTTATCTCGGATCATTATCAATCTGTTAGGATGATTATCTTAAGTGTTTTGAGATAAGGATTCTTTGTTTTATATAAGGCGTAGCCTTCCCATGTTTTATGAATAAGAATACTTTTACAATCTCCTAAACTCTCAAATAACTTTCTGTGCAAGCAATACAATTATCATCACGATCTCAGGTTCTTCGAGTTGATCCTTCTACCTCAGTGATCATCTTCTAGGTATGTGCATCCCCTTTCTTCTAATCCGCAAGTAGGGTTACTAACTTGGGACTTACGTTACAGGTTTACTGTCTCACCTTCTTCCTCCGATTCCGATGATTCTGTCGCCATATCTTAACTCCGACGTCGAGATCCGAGTTAAAACCCTTCCAGCGACGAGGTTTTGAATTCGTCTTTTGGCTCGGTGGACAGCATCGTGTCGTTAATGAACGCTAAACGACATGTGGTTTGTTTTCGTTAACAAGAAACCTCATTGATTTTTTCCTTTTTGAATAAAGAGAGAACAAACAAAACATTTTGGAAACTGGAAGCTTCTTCACAAAAAAAAAGAAGAAGAAAAACTTAGAGGAGAGAACACAAAAAAAGAAAAGAAAAACCGCTCATTATGTTACTAGTCACAATTTTTTTTGTTTAGTTTGTTATATGTAACTTACACTATTTCGTTAGAGTAGTGTAAACTCTAAAGGTGTAACTTGTAACCATTATAAGAACATTACGAACAAATAGAAAATAATGAGTAGAAATAAAATTTTAAGAATGATAAAAAATGATGATTCTTTATCAAAATTAATAAGAAACATATTCGTTCTATAATTCTCTACAGTCAAAAAAATCAGAAGAAATGGAAAAAAAAATTCTTATGAAAGGTAATTTTTAAAAGAATATTAAAGAATGTAGTGTTTATCTTCATTTTCTTGGTTACCATTCAAATTCTAATTATCTCTAACAAATTAGTATAAGTTACATAAAACAACATGATTAGTAATATATGGTATATTAACGTAGATTCCAGAAATAAATTATTATTTAAATGGAATATAAAACAAATTTATTTTCTATTCTTGTAAAATATATGAAAAATAAAATATAATAATAAAAATTTTATGATTAAACTTTTTTGTGAATGAAATGGAGTAGTTTTTTGGCATTCCTTTTTTCTAATTTTTTCAGTCTATTCCTAAACTTGACTATCATTTAAAAGAAATTGCCAAAAATACTATATTCATAATGCCACTTTGCATGTTAACACTAAACATTTTTACCTTCTTTTTTAAAGAAGAAAAAATAAATTTATAACCCTAACGGTAACTAATCTAGATTTAGGGTTTAGAGTTGAGGGGTGGGTAGGGTTTTTGGAATGTGAAATTTAGGATTCTAATAAATATATAAATAAATGCTAAAAACAAATTAAATCTTTTAAAAAAATATTTTCGAATTTCAAAAAAAAAAATATGAAAAAGAAATTCGAAAAGATTCAAAGAAAGAAAAAATTATAAGAAGTTCGAATTTGAAAAAGTTTGATTCAAAAACATATATTTTTTTAATTTAAATAATAATTTAATATATATATATAGCAAGAGTATAAGAGTCTTTTGCCTGTTAATGAAAAATGTATTTTTGAAAATGTCTTTTTAGTGATGGTAAACATGAAAATTTCTCATCATTTACGGCTTTAGTTTTTTTAATTATTTCCTTTTAACATAAAAAACTCTATATTGTTACGTATTTTGGTCTCTTTAGTAAAGTTACTAGTACATATATTTAAAATATCTAATTTTTAAAAGTGATTTTTTTTTTGGAAAAATCTTAAGTGAAATATTTTTTTAATATATGAAGTTAATTTAACAATCAACTTAACAAGTCGTAAACAACCGGGTTCAAAATCCATGAGGTAAGACCCATCTCTTTTACTAATTTCATTTCTTGCATCAACGAATTAAACTCTGCAGAATAAGTTACTTGATATTTAGTTTTGGAAAGTGCCAAAGATATCACATTCATAGTACCACTTTTTATGTTTACACTAACCACTTTTACCCTCACTTTTAATGAAGGGTAAAAGGCGTTTATAACCCTAGGGTTAACTAATCTGTCTTTCGGAGTAAAGCAAGTTGTGCAGGCAGCCGTTGAATCCACCTCCTACTAGTGTTGTGTTCCTTGTGTTTTAGTTTCTCGGGTCTCTCCTTTCAAGCCCGTCTCGGCTCAACCTTCCATCCGGCTACTACAAGTTTGTATCGATATTTGAAGTCATGTTCGTTGCAAAGCGTAACGGTTTCAAGTTCGATTGATTTCTCCTTCCATGTTTTTCACCTTTCTTTGCCTTGGAAGTATGTTTTAGAGGATTTGCAGTTTGTTCATCACATCTTGTAAACCTCAACAGTTCATTTCTGAAATGATATTTACAATTTATGAAAAAAAAAGGATTATAATAAATATATAAATAAATACATAAAATAATAAAACAGTTTCCAAAATAATTTCGATTTTCAAAAAGAAATTTTGAAAAAAAAATCAAAAAATCAAAAAAATCAAAAACAAAATTTATAAAAAAGTTTGGATTTGTAAAAGTATAATTCGAAAAACATATTTTTTTATTTTTATTTTATTTAAATAATTATTTATTATATATATAGAAAACAAGGGTATAAGAGTCTTTTGCCACTTAATGAAGAAAATATTTTTCAAAATCTCTCTTTAGCAGTGGTAAACATGATTAATGGTACTAAGAAAATGGTAAATATGAAAATTTCTCATTTAGTTTTTGCATCAAAACAACATGTATCTATATCTACCTCCACTACTATACTACTGCTAAGTATAGCGCTTTCATTTGTCTCTTTTTTTTTTTGATCTAAAGCGCCTTTATTTTTATAAGATGCGTCTATTTGACAGAAAAAAAAATAGCATAAGAGTTTCCAACAATCACCCTTATTAACCTCTGCAGAATAGCCTTAAATAAGAAGATAAGACAATGATGGTACTTAAAGTTTTTTTAAAACTTTACCTATTACATTTTACTTCTCAGTATTACTAAAAATTAATTATAATCACTAAACTTTCAAAAAACAATAAAACATAATATTTATAAGATACTAAAATAAATGCCTTTGTGAAATATAATAATATGGAGTCATATATAATAAATAGTATAAAAGTGTTAACAAAATATTTTTAATCAAAATATTTTTTAATAAGATATAAAAATTGCTATTAAAATATAATATATAAAAAGTTTTTTCATGGGATTGTGAAACATATAATTGTAGAAACTAAAATGAAAGTAAATTGTGTGACAAGGAAGTGAATAGTACACCCTCAAATTGGACCATGTTGAAAAATGAATTGTCTCTTTATACCTTTGAGTGCATTGCTTTTGTCCCAATATAACTTTGATTTTGTAAATACAAAATTAACCCTAAACTTAACAAATAACATAATTTATAAACCTTAAATATTAATAATACATATTTTTTAAAAAAAAATCTCGTTAAAAAGACCTAAAAGACTAAGAATCTTCGTCCCTTGTTTACCCGATTCCAAGGTGAGTAATCTGCCTCATTTTTATTTATCAACAATGAATCTCCAGACATTATTCACATTCCATCTCCATGCACCACATGTTAGATAGATATGAACCATTTGATTTGATGAAAAAGAGATATGGAAAAAAGGAAGAAGATCGTTAAATAAAAAAAAAAGTTGAACAACATGATTCAATGTTAGTCAACATCAAGAACAAGATAAATTTGAACAAAATTAGTTAGGATTGCTTTCTATATTTTCTCAGATTTATAAACTTGAATATACAAAAATATAAAATACATATTTTAAAAACAATAGAACATAGACAAAAGGTTATAATACATATTATAAAAATATAGAACATATAAAAAAAGGTTAGAATAAAAATTCTACCCTGTTTAGAACATAGCATACATACAAGAACTCACAGTTTTATCTACGATATATAATAGAGTAAAAGATATAATGCAAGTTAACATATTCTAATTTTTTTGAAAATGAGTAAAAATTCTACAATATATATATATATATATATATATATATATATATATATATATGAATAACAGAGGTCTTTATTTAAAATTGTGTCAGACGTATTCTATATTTGGATAGATCATATATAATACTTAACAATACAAATTATAACTTTTATAAAACATATAAAATAAGTTAGAATGTCTATTATATCCGCGTAAAAATGTTATAATATATATTCTAACAAATTTAGATCAACATATCCAAAATGTTTTTGGAATTCAATTTTTGTATATCAAAAGAGAGAAAACGGTCAAATAAATACTAAACTTACACCCTTTTGCCAAAAAAAGCATGAACTCTTCGTTAATCCAAACAATATATGAACTTGTGTTGACCAAGCCAAATTAGGTATAACTTTTATCAACACAGATTTTCACTTTACCGGCATTTATTTTTATAACGGAAATCAAAACAATTTTGTTTTATTAAAATAAAAAGACTAACAAAATTCACCGTAAAAATATTGAACTTACACATTTTTACTAAAAGCATTAATTATTCACCGATAAAAAAATATAAACTTATTTTCGGTTTGGATTTGGATTCTTGATTTATATATAATTTGTCTTAACCAAAACAAGCTTATAATTTTGGATCAATGAAAGGTTCATGCTTTTTTTAGCAAAAATGGATAATTTTAGAATTTTATGGTGAATTTTATTAATTTTTATTTTAGCAAAAAAATATTTCTGATAAAAATAAATGTTGGTTAAGTGAAAAGTAATGTTGACTAAAGTTATACCTAATTTGGCTCGGTTAACATAAGTTCATATATATTTTTGGATTAATGAAGAGTTCATGATTTTTTTTGGCAAAAGCATGTAAGTTTGGTATTTACTTGACCGTTTTCTCTATCAAAAGATGTAAACTATTCTCATTATGGTATTGTTTTTTCATGTTTTCTGATTTATATATAATCTTTTAGTAGAGGATAATCCGCGCGCATGCGCATAGTGAGTTTTTATACTAATATTTGTTCATTAAATGGTTTTAACATTTTGCAACACTATAATCTTTATCGATTGTAAAATGACGAATACAAATGTTGGTCTCTTAAATGTATCATCGTTGTTGAACAATTAACGTATAACAACTCATTTTAATTATTTTTAAAATTTCATATGCACAAAAATAAATTAAGTTTTGCGGCTGACACAAATTATAAAAACCAGATAGGCAACATCAACTGTAAAATGACAAAAGGAGATTAGGTTTTCTGCTTTCGATTTGTTTACTGTTGACTCTCCATAAGTGATTTCATTTTCTAACTCTATAAATTTGTGCTTTTGTTCTCATTTATGTTCAACTGATATGAGTTATGTTTTTTTTTTAACTTCTTCTGTGAATTTCGTGAATTACATGTGTCAATTAAAAAAGATGGACATCTGTAAAAATTAGTTCCACTCCAGATACATATTTAAGAATAAAAAATTTGAAGAAAATCACCGGGAAACTTTATTCACAGGTTAGTGTTCAAATATAATATATCAAGCTGTTATAGAATATAAGTACAGACTCGAAATAAAAATGTTTGTCTATTATATATTCACTAGTTCGGTCTAAAAATCATTTAATTCTAGAACAACAAAACAAATTACTTATTTATTAACATATGCTTTTGAGGTTTAGTTACTAAAGAGCATATAGGTAAAAATATATAATACTTAATCATTCTAGTGTATGTAAACTTTGTATAAAGTAAGAACTTATAGTAAATAGTTCAAATCTCTCATTATTACAATTATAATGACTAGATAGAGTATCATGAAGAGAAAAAAATTAGACGAATGATCAAATCTCTCATTCTTCGAACAAACTAAAAAGGAAGTGATTGGAATCTTGTCATGATATTTCATTGAAAGCTTTTTAGAAATAAATTCAAGAATAAAATATATAATCTGAATGAAATAATATATATAGTGCTTCTACTATTAAAAATTCCTTCAATTTGAAGAAGTCTATTTATGAGATTGTCAGGATCAAATAACATATTAGACCACTTATTGTTTATAAAATAATATTATGGGGAATTGCCAAAAATGACTCAAAACTTGATTTTGAATACAAAAGTGTACCACAAATTCAATCAAATGCAAAAGTAACCCAAAAGGCTTGTAAATTTACAACATCCTTATGAGCAAACAAAAAACATGTATTAAGTTTTACCATTATAACCCTCCACATGAGAAGACTTGCAAAGAAGTCTTCTCAGTAGATCTTTAAAATAATTTAAAAAGTTTATAAAAAATATTTGATGGGAAAAAAATTGTAATCATGTAATAATAAACATTTATAAATGATGTAAATTTAGTTTTACTAAAATTGAATTATTTTCAACATAGATGAGTAAATGTAGACAACTCATGATAGTCTGTGGTTTAGGGTTTGGTAGCATATGTTATAGTATTATTGGTATTTTTAGGGTTAGATTTTAAAATCTTATCTTCTTTTAAAAAAATAAAATTTGATTTATACGTAGTGATTATCTAATAACTTGATTTAAACACTTTCTAAGTATCTTAAGAGTTTAAGGAAATGTTTTTTCTTAGTTATTTGATTATAGGGTCTGGAAGACTTACAAAAGACTTCTCAAGAAGTCTTCTGACATATTCCGCCTAAATTTTAGTAGAATTCTTCTGAAAGTTGACTTTTTGCAATTTACCGAAGTTTGACAGAAATTTGATTTTTTATAGAAGACTTCTCGGGGAAGACTTCTGTAGAAGTCTTCCGAAAGTCTTCTCAATGTCGCAATAAGTCTACCTGAGATACTTTTGCAATTGACTATATTTGACTTTTCCAGAGAAGTTTTCTATAGAAATATTCTCTCGTAACCAAAGGTTTGACCAAAACACGGAATAAAATTTAAGAAGATTTCTATAGAAGTTTTTCCCGAGAAGACTTCCTGAGAAGTCTTTTATAGAAATCAAATTTCTGACAAACTTCGGTCAATTACAAAACTAACCTGTTTATCCGAGAAGACTTCTAGTCTTCTATGAGATTTTTCGATTTTTTTTCTTAATAAAGAAAAGTTAGAAGACTTCTAGGGAAGTCTTCTTGATGGAGAACACATCTAGCGAAGTCTTATGAAAGTCTTTCCGAAGTCTTCTGAAAGTCTTCGCGAACAGATCTGAGAAAAAAAAACGATTTCATACCTTGAACCTGTAAGATGACTTGCTTAACTTCTCCAAGCACCCACTAACTTCACTACAAAAGCTACCAAGTCGTTAATGACCACAAATCATGAGCTTCAATGTCTCTTTGAACCTTACAAAGTTTGAAATCAAAATCTTGGGGTTTTTGGATGTTTTTGAAGAGAGAGTGAAAGATATGTGATTTGTGTGCATAAATAATGAGATATGAAGAGTAAAATCCGAAATTTTGGTGCATTAAGAGCTTCAAATTGGTTGTTCATGGTGGTTAGTGTATTGATGGCAATGAAAATATTGTAAAAAATTGGTGAAGATGAAGATGATAAGGTAAAAGACTCATTTTTTAAAAAAAAAAAGAAGAAAAAATAATGGCATTTTCGTGAATAACTCGAACTTCTAGGGTGAATAAGAAAAAAGAAAGTTTCAAAAAAAGCTTGGATTATTTTTGTGTTTGACTTGAAATTTTAGGTCATATTTGAAAAAACCCCTAAATATTAATAACATATTTAAAAAATAATTTGGATACATAAAAGTATATACATTAGAGTAAGCACATAAATCAAAATCAATACTTTTTTTTATTTACAATCATGTTTTTGGTAAATAAATCAAAACAATCATTTAATTTAATTTATATGGTATATAATTAAACTTTAGTGGTATTGACATAGAAATATATAGTATATTTTAATAAAAATATTTATTATTGACACTTTTACTCATATGATTTTATTAACATTTGTATATTTGTTATAACAAAAGTTTAAACCGTTAATCACAAAACTTTTAATGTGAGATTTATCAATACAAATTTCAAAATTAAAATATTAAGATCTCAATAATTTTTCAATGCAAATTTTATAATTAACATATTTATATATTTTATATAGTATATAATTTAATTTAAATTATATTAATATATATATATATGGGCTTTTTGCAGAATTGACCTATAACTTAAAGTCAAACACAAAACTAACCTCTTTTTTTTTTTGAAAATTGGTTTTGCCCTATTCACCCCACAAGTTCATATAATTTACGAAAATGCCATCAATTTTTTTTTTTCTTTTTTTTTTCGAAAATGACATTTTTACTCTCTCACCCTCATCATCTTCAAGTAATTACAAGATTGCCATTGTCATCAATACCACAACCACCATGAACAACCAATTTGAAGCTCTTAATGCTCCCAAAATCGATTTACCCTTCTTCTTTTTCCATTCTTGTGAACTAAACACAACATATCTCTCACTTTCTCTCCACAATGAGCTAAAAAAACCCAAGATTTTGATTCTAAATTTTTTATGGTTCATAGAGTCATAGAAGCTAACGATTCTGGGTGGGTTACTTTCGTTTGTGATTCTGTGTGCTTGGAGAAGCCTTATGTATGCTAAGGAACTTATCTCACCAATTTAAGGTATGACATCGAGTTTTTTTCCAGATCTGTTCGTCAGACGACTTACTTGGGAAGTCGTCTGGCTGTAGACAACTTACCTGGAAGTCGT
>NC_027754.1:3675966-3682624 GCF_000695525.1 Brassica oleracea var. oleracea | reverse complement strand
CATGTATTCAATTTTACCATTATAACCCTCCGTTAGAGAAGACTTCTTTGTAAGTCTTCTCTATGATGACTTCTTTGTAAGTCTTCTCGTTCGGTAGATCTTAAAAATAATTTTATAATTTTATAAAAAATATTTTGATGGGTAAAAAATTGAAATCATGTAGTAATAAATTTCTCAATGATGTAAATTTAGTTCTTCCGAAATTGAATTATTTTCAACATAGATGAGTGTAAATTTAGTTCATCTGAAATTGGCTCATGAGTCATTGGTTTAGGGTTTGGTAAATATGTTATAGTATTGTATGTATATTTAGGGTTAGATTCTGAAATCTTACCTTCATTTTTTTTCTTTTCAAATTGACTCATATATGTTTAGTAAATATCTAATAACTTGATTTAAACATTTTCTAAGTTTATTTTAAGTTTAGGAAAGTGTTTTTTTTTTTAATGATGCTCTAAAAAACTATCTTAACTTTTAACTTAAAAAAAACTAAGAACCAGTCTTACCGTAAGAATTCCCTATTAATCATGCCGGTTATACTATCCATAGATTTTCGTGGAAAATTTTAGGTTTCCCGCCTAAATCAAAGTCTTCCATAAGTCATCTAAGAGTCTTCCAGAGAAAGTCTTCTTATGGATTAGATCTTAAAAATAATTAATAAATTTTATAAGAAATATTTTCAAATGGAAAAAGTCAAAATCATGTATTAATAAACATTTCTAAAAGATAGAAATTTAGTTTTACTGAAATTGAATTATTTTTAACATAGATGAGTGAATGTAGATTGAGTCATGATATTCTTTGGTTTAGGGTATGATAACATATGTTGTAGTATTGTTAGTATTTTTAGGGTTAAATTTTGAAATCTCATCTTATTTTTTTTTTAAAATATTTGACCTATATGTGATTAGTGACTAATTAATAACTTGATTTAAACACTTTCTAAATATCTTAAAAGTTTAAGAAAATGTTTTTTGCTTAATTATTTGATTATAGGGTCTAGAAGACTCACAGAAGACTTCCTGAGAAGTCTTCTGGCATATCCCGCCTACATTTTAATAGAATTTAGGGTTCCCGCCTAAATTTAGAAAAATTTAGGTTTTCTGCCTAAATAGAACTCTTCCAGAAGTCTTCTTGGGAAAGTCTTCTCATGTATTAGATCTTAAAAATAATTAATAAATTTTATAAGAAATATTTTCAAATGGAAAAAGTCAAAATCATGTATTAATAAACATTTCTAAAAGATAGAAATTTTTCTTCCTCTCAAATTGCTGCAACAAAAATGTAATGTTTCTCACTCTAAAATTCTCCAACCTCTCTCTAATCTCTTTGAACATCAAAACACAAATTTAAATTCATTTCTCATTTTTTTCTTATGTCATCTCACAAATTTATCTTCTTTTTGCAAGATTTTCATTACATAGTTCTCATCTTTCACTCATTCAAAGGTAGATCTATAATTGTTGGATATGTATTATTTTGTGTTTTATATATTATATTCTAAATAGCTATAGATTCAACCTATTTTATCTGTTTTGAAGTCATTTGAATGTTTTTGAATTTGCAGGTTTTCCAGATCTGAGATTGACTTTGAAAGACTTCTCAGAAGACTCCCGGAAGACTTGTCTAATGCATTTTATGCTAGAAGACTTCCCACGAAGTCTTGAGGAAGTCTTCTGCCCAAAGTGGTACAAATTTTGGATATGTATTTTTTGTGTTTTATATATCGGATTCTAAAAAGTTATAAATTCAACCTAATCTGACAATTTTTTGTTTATTATTAAGTATAAAAAAGTGTTTTTGAAGTTTTCTCTGTTTTAAAGCTATTTGAATGCTTTTGAATATATAAAATTTTCAGATCTAAATCAGAATTTGGAAGACTTCGTAAGAAGTCTTCTAATGCATTTTATGCTAGAAGACGTCCCATGAAGTCTTCAGGAAGTCTTCCAAAATTTGAATATGCAGATTTTTCAGGTATGAGTTAGACTTTGGAAGATTTCTCAGAAGACTCTTGAAAGACTCTCAGAAATTCCCGGAAGACTCTTGGCAGACTCAGAAACTCTCGGAAGACTCTTGGCAGACTTCTTGAGAAGTCTTCTAATGTATTTTATGCTAGAAGACTTCCCACGAAGTCTTCGGAAAGTCTTATGTCCAAAGTGGTACAAAGAAATGATGTCAAGTGGAGTCCAAGCTTATCTATGTTGAGGAATGATATCTAATTCCATGTGTAATAGTTTTGTTTATGGTCTCTTTTATGATATGTATGTGCACTATTTAGTTGTGAATTCTTTTGTAAACTTAAAGAAATGTTAATCAAAAGAATTTGCTAAATATGTTCATGTTTTGCGAAAAGTACTTGACATTATTGAAGTTATTGATACAATTTTTTTTAACCATTCTACCCACTCATAACAAAACACAACAACACAATAACTTAGTCAAATTTACTAAAACTAAGAGAGAAGACTTAAAAAACACTTAGTCAAATTCACAAAAGAGCAAACTTGAGTTTTAAGTGAAAGTTATTTTTTTAAAATTTCAGGTAAGTTAAAAATTATATCTTATGATCTAAAAAAACACATTAAACCACATGACTTAATATTCTTGAAGTTATTTAACACTTTTGAAAGTTAACACTTATGAGGAAGACTTACACAAGACTTCTCCGTTTAGATAGAAACATTATTAAACATCAATGTTTGTAACTTCATAATTATCACCAATTAAGGTATAAATTCGACTCAGTAGTCCCAATATTGACTAGTAAACATGAATTAGCAAGAAAATTTTAAAAATTCATTTTAATTTTGGATAAATTTGAAGTTTAATGAAGATTTACGTAGAAGACTTCTTTGGAGGTCATCCACGGAAGACTTTAAAAGAAGTCTACTCTGTGTAGACTTCAAAAGAAGTCTTCTGTTTAGGTCATTTTTGCAATTGCAAATTTACGAAGGAAGACTTCTTAAGAAGTCTACTCTACATAGGACATCTAGGGAAGTCTACCTGAAGAATACTTCAAAAGAAGTCTTCTCTAAGTCTTCCGGAAGTCTTCTCAATGCCGCAAGAAGTCTGCTGGGTTACTTTTGCAATTAACTATATTTGACTTTTCGAGAGAAGACTTCTTTAGAAGTCTTTCTGTCGGATAATTTCTTTCTTCTGTCGGATAACTTCTTTAGAAGTCTTCTCTAAAAACCCAGAATTAAGTTCTTTAGAAGTCTTCTCATTGATATTAAATGTTTTACTATTATTTTTCAATTGCAAAAGTAACCCACGCAGACATCTTCCGGCATTGAGAAGATTTAGAGAAGACTTTCAAAAGACTTCTCTGGAAGTTTTCTCCAGGAAGACTTCTAAGGAAGTCTTTACAAAAAGTCAAATTTCTGACCAATTTCGGTCAAATTTAAAAGTTACCAGTTTATCAGAGAAGACTTCTAATGAAGTCTTCTTTGAGAATTTCAAATTTTTTTGTTTACAAAGGAAAGTTAGAAGACTTCTTGGGAAACACACTTCTAGGGAACGACTTCTAGGGAAGTCTTCTATTAAAACACACACAAAAAGTCAATTGCAAAACTAACCTATGCATTGACCAGAAGACTTCTAAAGAAGTCTTCTTCATCGAACAGATCTGAAAAATAAAATGTGGTTCGCGCTTCCATACCTTGAACTCATGAGATGACTTGCGTGGTTTCTCCAATCACCCAGAACTTCACCAGAACAGCTACCTACTCGTTAATCACCAAGAATCGTGAGCTTATGAACCTTACATAATTTGTAATCAAAATCTTCAGTTTTTTTGATGAATATTGAGAGAAAGTGTAAGATATGTGGTTTGTGTGGATAGAAAATGAGAAAGGATAATAAAAAAAATCGAAACTTTAGGGCATTAACACTCTCAATTTGGTAGTTCATGGTGGTTGAGGTATTGATGTCAATGGTAAAGTTGTAAATATTTTGTGAAGATGAGGATGGTAATGTAAAAGTATTATTTTCGAAAAAGAAAGTAATGGCATTTTCGTGAATAACTAGAACTTCTAGGGTGAATAGGACAAAAAAAACATAGGTTATTTTTGTGTTTGACTTGAAATTTTGAGTCATTTTTGAAAGAAGCCCATAATTTTTTGTACACTACTAATCAATTTTGATAGTTATGTTAATAAAACGTAATAAGCTTATTTTTTTGAAGATTCTAAGAATAATTCTAGTGATGACATGTGGTTACGAAAACATGTTGTAATGTTACATGATTAATATATAGGAGATAATTATTTTCATTATTATAAGAGTAATTATGTTTAAAACTGACCAATTTATACAAAAGTAAATGAACAAATACATTCTCATTATGGCCTATTTTTCCAATTTAAAAACCCTTAAAATAAGAGAATAAGGGGTTGTCGAAGATGTTTTAATAGCATCCTCAAATATGGATTTAGTCTGATTTGCATCTCCCTCTTTTATTGTTTCAAAAATTCCGTATGTGAAATATTTTTTTGGTGCAAAAGGACGAGAGCGGCGGATACTCTAGGCGACTCTAATGGCGATTTCAGATCGTGATCTCCTTTGAGATTGTGATCTCCATCTAATCTCTCGCTCTTTGGCGTGAGGTTATCACGAGGAAGTTTGGCTTGATCATTCGAGCGGAGCTTTCTTTGACATCACGGTTTGCTGTACATCCTTAGAAGGTCACCCTTTCAAACATAGATCCGTTCACTGCTGATCTACAAAGGAGGTCTTTCATCCTTTCAACCATAGATCGGAGCGTTTCAAGATATCACGGCTGCGAAACCTTGATCTCACGACTGCGAAACCTTTAAGATATCACGGCTGCGTTCCTGGCGTGACTCTTAAGGCACCGCCTCTCTCATTACCTTTTGATGATGAATCGTGTTCATCATGCGACGCATTTACGTTCAGTTCATATGACTGACGTGAAAGGGAAAGGGATCTGTTATGAGAAGGATGATGAACCCATTCAACTCACAGATCAGGATGACTCTCCTACCATTCGTGACTACCGGCTTTCCCTAATCGGGAAGATTCTTAACCCTAAGAAGCAATCGGTTGAGAAGCTTATCCAGACAATGCCGGTGCAGTGGGAGATGCAGGACAAGATCACGGCTAATGATCTTGGAAATGGAAAGTTTCTTTTAAACTTTGCGACTGAAGAGGATCTCCTATCCGTGCTACGCCAAGGGCCGTTTCGGGTCAAGATCACCGGTATTCCGCTATATCTGTGGACAATAAAAAACCTTGGAAACATTGGGAACAGACTCGGTTACGTTGATACGCTTGAGCTCGAGGCAGGACGCATGCTTATAGATGTTGACTCTAGGAAGCCTCTCACTTTCACCAGGAAGATAGCATCACCAGAAGGAGATGAAGTCTCCATTCAGATTCACTATGAGAAGCTGTTCAAATTTTGCAAAACATGTGGGTTGATTACTCATGAGATGGCTTATTGTCCAACAAAAGAGTCTAACTTGAGAAGCCAGGTTGAGCGGTCTGGAGTCTTTGCTAGAGTCCAACTCCCCATGGCTGATGTATCTCGACAGCCATCGCTGCGACAACAACAACCTCACGACAGCTTTAATAATCATGGCCACACGAGGAACATGCGCCGGAGCAGATCGCCGACGAGGGAACGACGCTATGATGGTGGCTTTATGATAGATGCCAGGGCTGCTCATCATCGTTATGATGAGCACAATGAAAGGTTTCCGGGGAAACATGGTCGTCATGACAGGAAGATACGCTCGACTTTCACTCGGCAGAGCTCGCGTTATGCTCCCTACGAGAAGAAGAAACAACATTCTTGGAGGATTAAGGATCACTCGAAGACACGTGAGGATGTTAATATGAAAAGAATTGCACCTTATGTTTCTATACCAAGGACAGGGGATATTGGAGGTTCATCTACACAACAGTCTGATGGTGTAATGATGCAAGACACCCAGCAGAGTAGTGGGAAAAGGATAGCAAGTTTGATGGTCACTCCATCTCGTCATGCTCTTGATGATAATGTGACGAAACGACCTACAGTCTCTCCTCGCTTGTTAACTTTCTCTCCTACGGAGGAAGTATTACCGGTCGATGCTCAGGTTATTGGTGCCTTAAATGACATGGAAATTACAAGTAACAGTGCAGAGAGGTTAAATGACGCAGATAAGAGTGAGGGCGGGAATGAGGATGATTTGCTGGGAGAGGACCTAATGGATATGAAGGCTGACATCGTTAAGCTTATGGAGAGGGATGCGGGTAATGATAAAGGTGTGCTTGAGAGGTCGAAACCCTCATCCTCGTCCAGGCGTGGAGGAAAGCGTAGAGCCCCTTTGGGCTTACTAAGAAAGAAGGCAGAGTTCCTCCATCTAGGTTCTCCAAAGCTTCGCAGATCATCATCTAGGGACACATCACATTCACAGAGGCACCGCTCTGGTCCGGGGAATTATTCGAAAGGCAGTACACACAGGGATAGTGGTTTGGAGGGATCCAAAAAATCCTCCCAACATCATCCATGAAGACACTCAGTTGGAACTGTCGAGGGATTAGGAACGACCTCACAGTTCGACGCCTTACGGAGATGTGTCAGAAGCATCGCCCAGGATTTGAGTTCCTTTCTGAGACAAAGAACAGAAGGCTGCTGTTGCAAAACATTCAGGCC
>NC_027754.1:3658703-3675887 GCF_000695525.1 Brassica oleracea var. oleracea | reverse complement strand
AGTTAATGTTTTATTTTCAAATAACCGTATGATTGACATTGAGGCAGTCATTGATGAAATAAAAGTCTATATGACGTTTGTTTATGGGGACCCTGTATTAGAGAGACGAGATCAAGTTTGGGAACGTCTTACGCGTTTCTCAACAACAAGAAATGGGCCTTGGTTCATGATAGGAGATTTTAATGAAATCACATGTCATAATGAGAAAGCAGGAGGGAGACAACGTCCTGATAGTTCATTCCTCCCTTTTAAGTAGATGCTTAATGACTGTGGGATGCTACAGTTTCCTTTCGCGGGGGACATGCTCTCTTCGGTAGGGAAGAGAGCAGGAGGAACAACCGTTCGATGTCGTTTAGACAGAGCGGTTGGAAATGCAGATTGGCACGAGAAGTTTCCTCACTCGACTGTGAAGTATTTGAGGTTATGGGGATCAGACCATCGTCCGATTCTTGCAGACATACTCATAAAGCCGACGAGAAGATCAAAAAAATTCAAATTTGACAAAAGATGGTTAAACAATGAGGAACTAAGGCAAGTCATTCTGGAGGGATGGAAATCTCCTGATCTTCCCCCCAATGCGAATATAATGGAACATATCTCCAGCTGCCGAAAAGCCTTGAGTGAATGGAGGAAACAACACAATATTAATTCGGCAAAGCTAGTGGAGGAGCTCAAGGAGAAAGTTGAGGGTTTATACGCTGACGATAATGCGACGACTGAGGAAATTGCAGGAGCGTTGAAAGAACTCTGTGATGCTCTTAAAGCAGAAGAAATGTTCTGGAAACAGAAGAGTAGAGTGTTTTTGACTGAGAGAGGGAGATAAAAATACAAAATTCTTCCATGCCCTAACGAAGAAAAGGAGAGCAAGGAACAAAATCATGCAGCTACTGAATGCAAATGGTAACATAGTTGAGGACGAGGAAGGCCTGGTAGCCATTGCTACTAGCTATTTTCGGCAAAACTTAGAGTCTTCTATTCCAGAAGACATTGAAGAGGCGCTATCTGAAGTTCCTACGACGATTACGGGATCTATGAATGACAGCCTCACGGCTCCTGTTTCCGAATGGGAAGTCAAATTAGCTCTCTTTGCCATGTATCCAGATAAGACGCCGGGACCAGACGGGATGACTGCACTTTTTTACCAGAAGTTATGGGATATAGTCAAGGAGGATTTAACTGTTATGGTTAATAAATTCCTCTTTGAAGGGAATATAGCCAATGGTCTGAATGATACAAATATCTGTTTTATCCCAAAGACAACTAAGCCTAATGATATGGCTCAATTCAGACCCATAAGCTTATGCAATGTCAGCTACAAGATCGTCTCTAAGGTCTTATGCCAGAGACTAAAGAAAGTCTTGCCAGGGTTGATATCAGAAACCCAGTCAGCTTTTGTTGCTGGAAGACAGATATCAGATAATATCATGATTGCTCAAGAAATGTTTCATGCCCTGCGAACTAAACCAAGTGGACGTAATAAAAGGATCGCCATCAAGACAGATATGAGTAAAGCATATGATAGGATGGAATGGTCGTTTATTGAAGCTGTGATGCGAAAGATGGGATTCTTCGAAACATGGATCACCTGGATTATGAGGTGCATTACGTCGGTAAAATATAAAGTTCTTATGAATGGGCAGCCAAGAGGAAATATTGTTCCAGGTAGAGGCCTACACCAAAGAGATCCTTTGTCTCCTTTCATTTTTATTATATGCACGAAAGCGCTCGTTAGCCTTCTCAATCATGCAGAGAACCAAGGAAAGATAATGGGGATGCGTGTCACACGCACATGTCCTTCGGTATCCCACCTTCTTTTTGCTGATGATAGTATTTTCTTCTGTAAGGCGGAACCCCGTGAATGTGAAGAAGTAATGAAAGTAGTCATGACATATGGTAAAGCATCTGGCCAATGCATTAACTTCGACAAATCTTCCTTACTCTTTGGTAAGAGGATTAATGCAGCTACTAGGCAAGAGATTAAAGATGTACTTGGAATACATAATGATGGTGGGATGGGGAAGTACTTGGGAATCCCAGAGGATATTAGTGGATCCAAATGCAAACTCTTTGCATTTCTAAAGGATAACCTAATGCATAGAGTGAATGGGTGGACTGGTAGATGGCTCTCAAAAGGGGGAAAGGAGGTAATGATCAAATCCATTTTACTCGCTCTTCCGACATACGTTATGTCGACGTTTCTGCTCCCATTGGAGATATGTGAAAACCTCGCTAGTGCCATTGCACAATTTTGGTGGAGTTTGAATCCACCAAAAAGAGGAATACACTGGGCGAAATGGGAGAAGGTTTGCCTACCAAAAGATGAGGGTGGAATTGGCTTACGTTTAATTCATGAGTTCAATTTAGCATTACTGGCAAAGAAATTATGGAGAATGGTCCAGTACCCTGATTCACTTGTTGCCCGAGTCTTGAAGGGCAGATATTATAGGATGACCTCGCCATTAAGAGCGGTCTCTGCAAGTAGTCCATCATATGTGTGGACAAGCATCTTCGCCGCAAGGAAGCTTCTACTTCTGGGGATCAGACAGAAGATTCATTCTGGCTATGAAGTCAAGGTGTGGGAGGATCCGTGGATTCCAACGACACCTGCTAGACCAGCTACACCTGTAGCACCTGTAGCACCTGTGATGCACCCGAATATGAGAGTTAGTGACCTCATTAATCAGGAATTGAAGGAATGGGACGTAGGAATATTAGAGGACTATGTCCATCCTGATGACATACCACTCATTCGCAGTATGGCCATAAGCTCTACTCATCGCCGTGATACTTTCTGTTGGAACTACACGAGGAATGGTCAATACACAGTTAAATCTGGATACTGGGTTGCTCAAAATCTGTTGAAGCCAGAAGAGGAAAAGGAAATACTGGAATCAAGTATAACTAAACTTCAAGCCTTTGCTTGGAAGTTGGAAGCGCCAAGGAAGATGTGCCATCTTATTTGGCAATTGATAACGAGTCAGGTTGCAGTAACGAGGAATCTAGTAAGGAGGAATATGAGGTGCGACAATTATTGTCCAAGGTGTGGGGAAACAGAGGAATCTGTAACTCATGCTATATTCGAATGCCCTCCAGCCCTGCAAGTATGGTCCTTATCGGCAACTCCTACAAGCCCAGGTTCATTTCCAGTAGGAATTTCCGGTGTCAAGCGTCTACACAAACATGGACTATCTATTCTGGAGGAAGAATAATATCATAGAACCAGACCAAGACAGGGATCCTTATCCCTGGATAATATGGTATATTTGGAAGGCTCGCAATGATAAACTTTTCAGGGGAATAGACAGAGACCCTTTAGAACTAGTTCGATATGCAGAAAGTGAATGTCAAGCCTGGTTTAGTGCAAATGAGATGATACCACCAGTAGTACATGCCAACAATAGTGAAGAAAGCCAAGTCTTAAGCTTGGGTAATATTTGCCTACTGGATGGATCTTGGACAGCTTCTGATCGCTTTAGTGGATGTGGATGGGTCTGGATGGATAGTGGGGAGAACATACAACTTATGGGAACACGGAATTTCACTCGATGTGAATCAGCATTACATTCGGAGGTGGAAGCACTACGCTGGGCGATGGAGAATATGCTTAAACACTCGCCATACCAAAGCTTTGGAACAGACTGCAAGAAGCTGATTGCAATGGTAAAGGAACCCCAGAAGTGGCCAAGCTTCGCGACAGAATTGGAGAACGCTGCAGATTTGTTTCCCGGACTTCAAAATCACCCATGTGCCACAAGTGCGCAATCAGTTTTCGGTTTTTTTAGCTAAGACTGCCAGGACCTTTCGTAGGGAGTTAATTTTCATTGGTTGTTGTATTCCGGTCTGATTACCCAGACCACCTCAAGTTTGAGTAATAGAATGGCCGTTCGACGTCAAAAAAAAAAAAATCTAACAGTGTCAAAGTGTAGAATTGATAAACTTATTCAATTTTGGATCTCATTGTTTTTTTCTTTCACTGGAAATTTCATGCTATATATTAAAACTTAGGTTTCTGAACGTACGGAACCAAAAACAAGAACTTAAGACAAACCAGAACCCAAAACAGCACATGGCTTACTTGTGCCTTGGACACAGAAAAAACATTACGTCTTGATGTACTCTTAAAACGCTGAGCCACTAAATCATGGAGCACACCTTTCTTCTTCAATCATGTCCCTTAACCAGTTTGGGGCACCCGATGCGACATAAGACTGGACTCTTTGCTCTGATGTTACGCTTTTTGCAATCAGAAAAGCGCATTTATTTGCCACTCTGGATACAGCCGACATCTCCCAATCCTTGCATCTACGCAGAGCTTCTCGAATCTCGGACCCATAAGCTCTAAAGGATGGCCAGGCTCTCGGTCTTTTCACTGCACCTACCATCTCCGATGCAAAGATCACCTTCTCCATCTGATGAGACCCAATACTCTCTACTGCCCACACAATTCCAATAAATTTCGCCTCCACAGATGAGCTAATCCAACTGAAAGCTCTTCTACTATGTAACACCACCTCTCCTCTGCTGTTTCTAAAATGTAATATTGGCGTGTCTTGGATCTCATTGTTAATCCCTTATATTCTAAAACACAAGCCCAAATTCTGTCACATCATACGTTAATAATTGTTTTTTAAACAATTAAAACATAATATTGATTAAAAAAATTTATTGACGTTTCTTAAAACAGGTAAAATACCCATGATCCTTCATTTTTCATAATCTTTTATTTCTCCTATTACTTTTTTACAGCAAACTCCATGTTTTATTATATTGATTCAAACAAGTCAGCCTTGGGAGCCAACCATACCGGAGTCAGAGGGTTTACATGGAAAATTTTAAATTCACGAGCACCTTTTACAAGGAGGTTATTCCTTACATTTGAGTTGCGAGCAATATAAGATAGAAAGAAAAAAACAGTAACAGAGGAGCGTCAATGAACAAATTCATTCCATTTCGAGATCAGAGATGGTCATTCTTCATCATCATTGATCAAATTTACCAACTAGAGACAATCCGATTCAAAATTCATTGACATGATTTCCAGATGCAGATAATACTCCATTGCCTATAAAAAGAAGGATAACTCCGCATGCAGGGGGATTTCTCCTATTACTATATCTTTAAATTTTGACAAAAACTACATATGACAACAAAACTATCAATTGTTTGAGAATAGAATAGGAAAAGTGGATCAAATTTTAAGACAAAATTAAATGGAAGTAATTTTGATGTTTTAGTAATGTAGTATGTGATTTTGTCATTTATATCACATATATCCATTGTATATTAAAAGAGAAGCATTATAATAAATGCGTTCACACTATAATAGACACGTGGCAGCTTCACAATGATTTGATAATAAGTATGTTTACGCGTAAATCACATATATCCCTTGTATATTAAAATAGAAACATTGTAATAAATGCATTTACACTATAATAGATATGTGACAGCTTCACAATGATTTGATAATAAGTATGTTTACGCGTTCACACTATATTCATAAATGTGTTCACACTATGTACTTTGTGCTTTTTTAATATAAAACTCACATACATTGTTCCAATAAAACTCTGATTTTTTGGTTCGAATAAAAATAGATAACGAATCAAAAGCCAAACTATATATATATATAATTTTTATTGTTTACGGATAAAGTTGAGCAAAATATTCATAAATTTTTATTCGATTCGTTATCCATTTTGATTGGAACCAAAAAAATATGGATATCCGTAACTCTACGAAACAAATCAAATACTAAAATACAATATCTAATAAATAAGCAAATCACAAATACTAATATTTTTAGGAACATATATCTAATTCGATCAGTTATATGCATATATATACATATATGTAAATAATTATATATACGTTATATATATTATACTTTATAACAGTTTTACAATATTTTTATGAATTAAATTTATTATATTAGGTACTAGAATTTAAAAAGTAAAATAGTGTTTTAATTTTGTAATAAAATGTTATTATTAATTTTTTCAATTATTTTAAAATTTTATTTTATTAATGGATCAAATCGGATATTCTTTAAATTCTAAAACATTTTGATATTCGAGTCACTGAATATCTAGGTGGCAAAAGATCGAATCTAACGAATGCTTCCAAATATTCAGATATTCGATCTGTGCCCACCCCTATTTACGGATACAGATTTATTTTCTTTATATGAAAAAAATGACTAATGTCAAGGCCTTTTTTTATTTTAAATTAATTTTAATTTTATCTTTTATGTATTATTTTGAACAAAAATGTCATTTGATATTAATTAACAATATATTTGTCAACTATTTTTATATATTTTTTACATACACATACATGTGCACCTTGATGTGAGCACTTTGTAACTAAATATTCACCACAACTGAAGTATCTAATTTTTTTGAAAGTTGAAATATTTTTTCTTAATGCTTCTTTCACTACCGACCAAATTGTAGTGAAATGATTTGTTTTAATAATTTTCTTTTATTTTTCTTAAACTATTATCTGTTTAGAAACTATAATATGAAACTATTGGTTCGACATGACGACTATCTATATTTATAACATGAAAATAAACAAATAATATTAATTTTTGGTTTTTACCGGAAAAAAACCAAAAAATCAAACATTTTAACAAAATAAACTAAAATGAATATCAATTAAAAATAATAGTTATATTTTAGAAGATTAAAAACAAAAAAATAACTTAAAACCGAACCAATATCCAGATGAAACAGATTTAATGTCTTTTTATTAAAAAAATGAAACTAATAATTACATTGCGCGCAAGGCGGAGATTATTACCTAGTTTTAAAGGTATAGTAGTAGCATACATTAAAGTAGTAAATAGTAAATACCACATATTCTCAAACTAATTATTTTCCATAGTTATGTAATGATATTTTCTCTTGATTTGCTTCGTAAAAGGTGTCTCCCTGTTGCATGTTGTTTTTACTGTTTAATTAGATTAGTCAAAACAAAATTGTTTGCAATTGGAATACTGAATGTTATAAGACAAAGACATGTTGCAGGTTAAGAACTGAGAGAAAAAAACACTCAAAACTTAACGAAGGAAAAAACTTCTAACTAATATTTGTGTTCAGCGAGATAATTAACATTTTAAGATCAATGGAATTTGTATAACAAATCTAACTTAATTTTATATGTTTGTGGTTAATCAATGATAAATGTGTGTTATTGGTTTGTTTATTCATATTCATCTCCCTCTATTAAATCAAAGTTATATTATACATGTAGTTTTAGTTAAATATATCTGAAATTTGGTCTTTTGTAATCACAAAAATTCCCGGTTTTACCAAAAAAAAAAAAAATTCTCTGTCAATACTAATATAATATAAATAATAAATAGATATATGTTGTAAATTTTTACAAAAAAAAAGATTGTATACAGTTATAAGTACTTTACTAGAAATGAATAAATGAAATTTCATGTATTTCAAAAAGCAAAGAAAAAATACTTTTAATTCTTGTGATAATAAGACCTCATCTATATCATTTCTGGAGTTTCAAATAATATATAAATAATTTCCAATAATTGACAAAGTAGAAAGATAAAAAAAAATCTCATAGGAACCGAAAGACAAAAGAAGATCCACTTTGGTTAGAAATCTCTGTAAGACTGTAACCACAATGATGCCCACTCTTTGTGGTTCTCATTCATCATCCTTCGATCCTCTCAAAATCTCTTAACTACTCTCATTCGTCAAATTTCATATTTGGTTATGGATAATATCTAACAGATCCTGTCAAAATCAGACAGTTCATAGATTAGATCATTGGTTGGAAAAATAATATGAGAAAAGAACATTGACCCACTTGTTAGCTTGAAAGCTACTTTTAGAAAAACATATTTTGATAATATTTATGGTCAGCATCAGTAAAATTATACATATCACTATAGTTTATAGTAGTATACTAATAATAGATTTATAGTACATTGATAAAGTTGGAAAACAAATTAGTAAGCTGAAAGTTATCAAGCCAACAAATCTAACGCCGATATGCACGAAAAAGTAGTTGTGATCTGTTTATGTATTTAAATGCATGAAGAATTAAGAAAAGGTAGCTAGAAAATTAATTGGTGGTAAGCTAAATATGTAAGTATATCATTTAGGGCTGGAATTTTTAACTGAACCAAACCGAAAAATGTTTTCAGTTAGTTTGGTTCGAAAGTTCGGTTCGGTTTGGTAAACAAAAAAAAAATAGTTTTCGGTTTGGTAATCGGTTAGTTCGGTTTTCTAAAAAATAATAATAATTTCAAAACAATACCAATTTTAACCAAAATTCCGAACCAAACTAAACGAACTAACCACAATCCGAATCGAAATAACCGAAAAATCGAACCAAACTAACTAAATTTTGAACCAAAATAACCGAAATAACCAACTTTTTGAATTTCATTCAATTTTAAACTGAAAATTTAACCAAACTAACCTAATTTTGGAAGACCATAACTAGCCAAATTTTGAGCTGAACAACCCAAACTACCCGAATAAACCGAACCCGCAAGTCTTATCAGCAAGGAGACCGACTATGTCACTTTTTAGAAATTTTAAAAATCAATATTATATCATTCGTATATCCATTGATATTGCTTTTGATCACTAACATACAATATGGGGGGTTTAATTCAGATGGTTAAAACATTAAATTACATGTCATGATAATATGCTGTGATAATTAAAGCTCAGGCACTAAGCAATTTTGAGTAGAAAGAGATGCCTTTTAACGGGCTTACAAATGACAATTGATTTACTGGTGTTTAATGCTAGTTATCAGTTAATCTCCGATTTTGCTCGTTTTGTCATTGTTACAAGTGGTTACAGTTTTGCTAGTCCCTAAGAGATGATTCACATTTATGCTTATGTAATAGTTTGTCTTTGACAATTCTGTAATGATTTTGTGAACTTGTTTGAATATCAATAAAATGGTAATGCAAAAGAAAAAAAAAAAAAAAAACTGGCCGCTTAGACACTGTATATTCGAGGATCCAATTATTTTTGACGATCTCAATAACTCACGGTGACCTTATAATGAATTCTGATAGCAATGGACTAGAAGGCCGCCTAATTGACAAATGACTACATTTAGTTGACAATGCTATCTTAGAAAGATAGGGATTTTACAAGTTGCAGAAAAAGAAATAAGAAAAAGATCAATAATATGCTTCAATATTATTATATATCCAACAAGGAATTGTAGTCGCCACAAGAGTTGTCTCTTTCTTCTACTACACATATCTATCTATAAGTCCTGTAAAACATAGTGTTTATTTACTCTCTTCCTCTCTCTCTATATATATTATCTTATAAACCAAGATTTACACAAAGATTGATGGTGACAAGACCATTAAATTGCTGTCTCCAGTTCTTCTGGTTTAAATATCAGAAAACAAGGATCAAAAGATAATGCAAAAGCTGAAAATATTCCATGAACACGGAGTTGTCACTTTTATCCTGATGATGTCAACTTCATTGCTTCAACGAATATTTTCTTAGTACTGAAATCCGAGGCTAGATGTGTTGTAGAGACTCTGTGACTGAGTATCCCAGCTTGCAGATGGCTGAAACAAAGAGATAAAAGAGACAGGTTACTTCTCAGACAAGTAACAAGAACTCAGAGAAGTTTTCAGATTGATAAATGTTTTTACAGCTTCAATAGTTGTTGCTTGGTTCGGGTTTATCACTGATAAATCTAGAGATCCTTGCTGATCCAGCGGAAACAATGGCGCATCAACCATTAGTGATGGCTTTGAAGCAACTACTACAGGAAGATTTGTAAAGTACGCCTGAAACTGAAATTTCATAACAAATGAAAAAGCTTATTATCATAAGTTCTTGAATATTAACAGTTTGATCTTGAGGGTCTAGAGACTGGCTTCACCTGTTTTACAGATAAGTCCTCCATAGCAAGCTCGAGTTCTGGGTTTAGGACAGCCAGTTTCATCGACAAGAACTGCAAAAGTTTGTCACTTAGAAGATTTAGACTTCTAAATTTGGTTAATGGTGAAACAGAGAATTATGGTTTCATTACTTACCTCAACTTGCCTCTGGAGAGATTGAACATAATTAATGATCTCATCAAGCATACCAGCTCTTCCAGTGACTTTGTTGCATCCAGGGACAAGATCTTGCAGATACTTCATCTTCTTGCTGATCTTTTCTCTTCTTGCCTGCCAAAGGAAACATCCAATTAAAACCCTAGAATTATCTTTTGACTTGTAGCACAAGAAAATTGGTCGAAACATTTTTTTTACCCTTTCTGCTAAACTGTGTCTGTCTGTTGCTTGGCCTCGACGAGCTCTCACGTGGATATAATCCAATTTCTGGGTCTCTGAAGCTGCCTTTGATTTCTGCTTTGAAGTTTCTGAAGATGCTTCCGTGTTACTCAAGTTTGATTTTACTTTCATGTTTGACTCTGTCTCAGCCTCTACTTTGATCTTCTTCTCTGTCTTTTCCTCTTCCCTTGTCTTAACCTGAGACATAATTATATTAGAAACATCAAACCCATGTTTCAAAACATACTTTTAAACCAAAATTTGATCTAACAAACCTCTGATTTTCTCTTGTTTTTCAAGATAATAGTTATGTTTTCTTCACTGTTGTTCAACATTACCCCCACTGTATCGGCTTGATCCATCTGGCAGCTATTTGTTCTTGAAATGCAGCCATCCATAGCTTCATGTGAAGGACCAAAACCCATGCTATAGTTTGGTCCAAAACCAGATCCAAGCATTTGAAAATGGCTGAAGGTATTCTGCAACAACTCATCATTGTTGGTTCCATGGAACTGAAGAAGTTCAGGTGAAGCATTAGTAGTGCTCAGAACTTGTTGTTGTTGTTGTTGCAGCCATTTAAGCCTTTCAAGTACAGACACATCCATGGAGCTCAAGGACATGCTTTCTAGAGAGACAAGACATTCCAACATATCGTTCTCTGCAAAAAATCTCTCAACTTGAATTTACGGATTTGATCTTTAAAGTGAGACCAAAAGTACAAACAGAATAGAGGACGGGGAGAAACGCTCTGATTTTGTGTGTCTGAGTGTGTGCTTAAAGCAAGAGATGATTTGCTATAAATGTATGAGGAGAGATTTAGGTTTATGTAATGTTGTTTGGGTAGGTTGCTTAGAAGAGATGAAAGAGGTTGGAGAAACTAATCCATTGATATCATTCTGCTTAGCTTTAAATAGAAAGCAACATTGACCCACACACATAGGTCCCCTACTGGTTTATGTTTTCTATTTTTCCTTTTAAAATGTTTATTTTTACTTACTTCTTTGTTACATCTTATTGCTATACATAAATACCCCCTTACCAATATAACATGTCACCATACATTTTAAAACGATTATGAAATGGAAAAGAGTATAAAAAAATACTGTCATTATCTTTCATGAACGTTGAGAGTTAAACAGGTTTTAGAGTTAGTTGATAAATCGGGTCCAGCGTTTAGAGACACTCGACTATGACTAAGAGGAAAATAAAATTAAAAAGGCACAAGAACTATTTGCATAAAATAGTAGTAAAGATTCGGTATCTAAGGAAGATTGGGACATAAGTTGATAAAAGTAAAGGTTGGGAGCAAAGAAGGTGAGAGGTGAAGCTGTGGGGTCTAAGTGACATAACCCACACCATGTGGGCTTGTCCTTATGAACACTACATTTAGAGGTTATTTATCCCTTCTTGTGTGTCTATGTTTTTTTTTATTTTGATTTTTTTCTTTTCTTTTTGCCCTTTCAAGTTGATGAGAGGAGCTTATTAGGAAAATAAACGATGAAAAAGACCTTAATACTTATGGTATTTGGGTTGGATGCTTGACTATAAGATCTTCTTTTCTTAACACTAATAGATTAGACTAATACTCCCTCCATTTCATAAAAAAAATATCATTTTAACAATTTTCACAGAAATTAATAAAATGAATCAAATGTATTAATGTCTTTAATAATTACATCTATTTAATTAATAGTGTTTGAGAAGTAAAATCATTTATAAGATAAATGCATTTTGCAATTATTATTAAACTCAATTAGGTATAAATCATATTAAGGAAAAGTATAAAAAATACTGTTTATAAAACAGAGAAAATATTTTTCAACAAAAACAATAAGGCTTCAATTGGTGACTACTAAAAAAAATTGAAAAAATGAACAAAATGAAAAAGAAAAATTTATTTGAGGAATTGAAAAAATAAAAAAAATATGAATTTTGGTTCATTTTATTCGTTATCAAAATTGCAGAGGGAATTTTTTTTTATAAATTCATTTATCCATGAAGAATTTAGAGAAAAAAATGGAATCCACCTTTCAATAATTTGACTAAAATATCAACATAACTGATATAAATTTCGAGGAAGAAAAAATTTACCACAATTTTTGTCCTTCAACATGGCACCAATAAATGGATATATAATGTTGGATATATAATGTTGGATTAATCAGATTGATACATGACTAAAGTCGATAGAAACATCTATCTATCCTATTAAAAGTGAAGTACAAATGAGAAATAACCCTGGCTTTTTCTTATTATTTACGTTTCCCTGAAACTGGTTTTAGTTAAATAGATTTTGCTAATTTATCCAATTCATTTCGCGCGAGGTTCATTAGCAAAGCCCATTACGTTTTTTAACAACATTTTAATGGGTCATGTCCATTAATAAAACGGACATTATGTATACTATGTATTACATTTTAATAATTTATCCAACTCATGTTTTTTAATGGTGCATTTCCTTCCTATGTACGTAACTTTTTTGGTATGAGTGTGTGAGAAGCATTTCTAAACCGGACATTATTATGTATTACACTAATGTAATTCATCATTTAAATTTTTTATATAACCATATAATATAAGATATTTAATATAACAATTAAATAACCTATAATAAATATTATAACATTTCAAACCGATATGCAGAAAGCGGATGAAAAACTTTTCAGGGGATACACTGAGATCATTTGGAACCAGTACGATATGCAGAAAGCGAATGTCAAGCATGGTTTGAAGCGAACAAGGTGGTACAACCAGTGGTCCAAGACATCAATGCTGAGGAATCTCAAGTCATAAACTTGAATAATATTTGTTTGTTAGATGGATCTTGGACAGTTTCTGTTCATTTTAGTGGATGGGGATGGGCTTGGATGGACAGTGGTGGGAACATTCAACTTATGGGGGCAAGGAACTTCACTCGGCGCGAATCAGCTTTGCATTCGTAAGTAGAAGCATTGCGGTGGGCAATGGAGAACATGCTTAAACATTTAACATGCCAGAGCTTTGGGACAGATTGCAAGGAGCTGATTGCAATGATAAAAGAACCTCATGCTTGGCCAAGCTTTGCGATGGAGTTGGAAAGGATTGAGACGCTTCAAATTTGCTTTCCGGATTTCAACATCATTTATGTTCCACGAGCGTGCAATCAGACTTCAGATTTTTTAGCTAAGACTGCTAGATCCTTCCATAAGGAGTTACTTTTTATTGGTTGTTCTATCCCGGTCTGGTTATCCAGACCACCTCAAGTTTGAGTAATAGAATGGCTTTTTGACGTAAAAAAAACATTTCAAACCAAAAATGAACGCTCCGCGCGGGCGGATCATGGTCTAGTGATATTTCTAAAAACAAAGCCCACAAACGATAGTCAAACTAATCAAATTTATACTAGACCAATCTTTTTTTTTAAAGATGGATTGGTTTTACAAAACATTAAAATCACAAAGCTAATGATTACAAACTCTATGTATGGATGCAATAAGTTTATATTACTTGTTAATGGATTTTTTTTTTGTTTTTTTTGTTTTTTGTTTAGATCCGGTTACAAGCAGGTTTTGAACAAAATTTCCAAAGTTAATCTAACAGAAAAACTAGCTTCGCCCGCCCACTAAACCCGGCACATTCCGCTAGCTCGTCCTCGAAATTCTTCAGAATCGGTTACCGTTCTCAACCATCGACTAGAATCACTAGAAGGTGAAGTTCTTCTTGTTGCCTCGGATGCCGGGACTCCTCGTGTCGTCTCTGGAGTAGCTAGCTCCCAACAAACTCCACCGAACTTGTAACCATCACTATCTCTGAAGCTCCACACGACAAATAGAAGAGAGTTCCGGATACTTACCATGAGCCTTGCAATCGCCACCAAAGCCAGGCTTGTACACAAAACCACACAGCGTTTGAAACCTCCTCCCAACCAAGCAAGTGCTTGCTACTACCGCCACCGAATCTGTACATAAAAGGACCTGACCTCTATGCCACACACCAATGCGAGAAGACTCTAACGACCTGCACACAATCAGCCAGCTACACTACCAATGATGAATCAAAGACCAATCATCGGCACTGGGATGGTAGCTGAGCACAAGAGAGACACCGCCACAGCATGACAAGGCCTGGACGCCTCTTGCCGCCTTAAACTCCGCCTGCATACCCGACCCCGACTCGCCTCCGAGATGGAACCACCACCGAAGCTGACTTTGACTCCGCCGAAAAGGAGACGAACCCCGACGACCCGTAAGGGCTCCTGATTCCACTCAACGAAGCCACACGCCTCACCAGACAGAAGCAGCAGAGACTCCGCAGCCTAGCCGTACAGCGCACCAACACACAACCACGAGCAGAGAGGTAGCAAGAGAGGATCTAAAAGTAAAACACGATCCTCTCTCTCAGCTGTAAAAAGCCGACTCCCCTATCAGGAACCCCTGCACGCCACCGCGTCCCAGCTCCAGATCAAGCCTAGTCTTAACTGTTGTCGACGAAACCTTGCGCGTGATTCTCTAACGACGGAGACGCGACAAGCCAGAGACCGGAACAAAGAAATAGAAGAGGGGAAATGACCGGAGAGCAAAGACGAAACCAGAGGAGAGGAGAGGGAAACCTCCGGCGGCCGGACGCGCGCAGACGCGCCGAACTACGCCGGAGAAGATGAAGACCTTACGTTTGCTTGCGACTTGAGAGGATAGAGGAGAGAGAAAAGGGGTTTCTGTAAAAAACAAATCCAAAACTTTTGCTTAGTCTGTTAATGTATAAATTAGTAGATAATTTTATCTATTTAGGTATATAACCAAGGGGTCATCGCTCTCTTCTTCAATTTTTCTGAACCATCAAAAACTCCATTAGAATTTGTATCACCTCACTTTTATGTTCAGTTGAATAGAAGCTATGCTACATGTTGAAGCATTTGCTTTCAACTCATGGATCACCATTTTCTCGTACATGATCATCATAATTCATAGCTAGCTGATTTTCTCTTGGTTTAGCTAATGCTCTGTTCTTATATCAAGTATTTTGCGAGGCTTTTTGCTCAACATTCTCTCTGTACACACACATATATCAATATTCTTATCTATAAAATTAACATTGTAACAAAATAAAATCACCAAACATTGAACATTAAGTACATAGAAGTGGTCTAGGCGAATTTTGGAGATATTCAGATTCAAAACAACTCAAAAACACTATAACTGTGTGACCACGCGGTTGTGAGACCATGATTTGGACCTCATTTGAACATCCAGAAAGATGGTCCATCCATTAACTGCACATTCTCTTTTTTTTTTTTTTTTTTTTTTTTTTTTTTTTAAAACACATCTGCACATTCTCTTGAAATATTAGTTTGTATCATTATATAGAGACGAGATACCCTAGGTTTTTTCAAAAAAATTTCATCGGTTACGGTTGAATAAAATACCTTTCTTGCATTTCCCATAACAATGTTATTTAATTAAATAGTATGTTTTAAGATAAAATGATATGATTAGATTATGTGCTGTTCTTTTCAAAATATAATAAATAGATAAAAAAAAATGGCTTTGGAAAGATTTTGATCTTTGTTGGTTTTTGGCTTTGAAAAGAATGTGTTTTTTGCCGGCTTATGAATGTATGACCGCATTTCACATGTGTTTAATATAATATCGGGAGACAAAAAATGAAATAGCTTGTGATTTGCACTATTAACATCTTGTTATTTTTTTACAAATCACGCACAAATTTTTGCTACACTTTGAGGTGTGATTGTAACCTCACATAGTACATTTGAATGTATTTAACGAAAAACTTCAACTTTATTAACCTAAGCAGTAAAGGTTTATGATTAGTTACTATGTGAATACTCTTTCAAAATGTCTAACTTATGATGTTTTTTTTATCAACATGTTTTGGTGGTATATTTCATTTATTAATTTACAACTGAGACCATTTTTAAGATAAAAATGTTAATTTCTTATAAAACACATGCACTATCAACATTCTTCGTATTAGCACTACAAGATAAAAATGTTAATTTCTTATAAAACACATGCACTATCAACATTCTTCGTATTAGCACTACAAGATAAAAATGTTAATTTCTTATAAAACACATGCACTATCAACATTCTTCGTATTAGCACTACAAGATAAAAATGTTAATTTCTTATAAAACACATGCACTATCAACATTCTTCGTATTAGCACTACAAGATAAAAATGTTAATTTCTTATAAAACACATGCACTATCAACATTCTTCGTATTAGCACTACAAGATAAAAATGTTAATTTCTTATAAAACACATGCACTATCAACATTCTTCGTATTAGCACTACAAGATAAAAATGTTAATTTCTTATAAAACACATGCACTATCAACATTCTTCGTATTAGCACTACAAGATAAAAATGTTAATTTCTTATAAAACACATGCACTATCAACATTCTTCGTATTAGCAATTATATAATTTATTCTTATATGTGTTTAGAAGTGTCCATATATGTTACCTTTCAAAATAACGCATCAATGGATCCTCGCAATTGAGTAGAATATAGGTGTGTGCACTATGAGCGTGTTGTTCACTCGACCACCAAACCTCTTTTGACTTCCCACCGAGTCACCCAATCTGGCTAAAGATATCTGGAACACCAGCAACTGCATATGTCGGCGCAACACCGCCATCATCATATCTTCTTGGAGCTCTTCTCCGGGTACGTACTTTTGACGCAAAGTAGTACGATGTAAAGTGAGAAACTTCTTCCATCAAACTTTCAGCAATTATAGAACCTTCAACTTTGGCGAAGTTCTTTGCTTTTCCCTTCAAATATTTCATGGTTCGCTCATACTGATACATCCCTCCGTAATGTACAGGTCCACGAAGCAATGCCTCATATGGGAGGTGGACAGCTAGATGCTCCATGACGT
>NC_027754.1:3627564-3657715 GCF_000695525.1 Brassica oleracea var. oleracea | reverse complement strand
AGGAAAGTCACTTATGGTCCACAAAAGCATCGCTCGCGTCGTAAAATTTATCTTCGTTGAACAGTCATACGTCCTCACCCGTGTTGACCAAAAATCCTTCAACTCTTTTATCAGTGGTTGTAGGAAAACATCCAGGGACCTTTTTGTATGGTTCGGACCAGGTATTAATATGGTCAAGAATAGCAACTTCCGTTGCATGCACATCTCCGGTGGCAGGTTGTATGGCGTAAGAAAGACTGGCCACAATGAATATTGTCTCCCTGACATTCCGAACGGACTAAATCCATCTGTGCAAAATCCGAGATACACATTTCGGCTATTGCTAGCGAGATCCGGATGTATTTTGTTAAAATGTTTCCAGGCTCTTGCATCTGATGGATGAGTCATCTCACCATCCGCCTGAGTATGCTCGGCATGCCATCTCATCTTTCCAGCAGTCTGCTCTGATTGGTACAATCTTTTCAATCTGTCTGTAATTGGTATATACCACATCCTTTGGTACGGTACCCTATTACGTCCCGTCCTTTCGGCTTGAATCATGGCTTCTTGCAGAATCGACATTCTTCTAACTTCTCATCATCTCCCCAGTAGATCATGCAGTTGTCGATGCAAACATCTATCATCTCCGAAGGCAACCCAAGACTATAAACCAGTTTCTGAATCTCATAATAAGAATCAGCAGACACATTGTCTTCTGGAAAATACTCTTTAAACAACTCTGCTCATTCGTTCATGCAACTTTCAGATAGATTGTGATCAGTTTTAATATTCATCATTCTAGCAGCCAACGACAAATTAGAGAGACCTTCTCTACAACCACTATAAAGTGGTTGATTTGCTGCGTTTAACATTTCGTAAAATTTTTTTGCATCTATATTAGGTTCTTCATCTTCATCATGAACTACGAATGCATTAGCTACCATATCATGAACCCTATCATAATCTACCATCTCCTCCTGATGGTAACTATGTTCATTATGCAAATGATGATCAACCGGTTCTTCCTGAAAATTGCTATTACTACTACTAGCTTCATTCTGATCATAATTATAACCTTCTCCATGTTGAAACCAGATATAATAATTAGGCGTGAAACCTCTATTTATTAAATGCTTCCAAACATTTTCACGGTTTGCCAGTTTCGAATTGTTGCATTTCCGACAAGGACAGAACATCTTACCACTTTCTTGGGCGAGCGGTGTTGAATTTGCTTGATGCATAAATGTCTCCAGCCCCGCAAGGTATTCTTTCGTCACTCTCCCGTTAACATCTCTATGACTATACATCCACCTCCGCAACTCGAAAACAGCCATTTTTTTTCTTTCACGTTTTTTTGTTGGTGTGTTTAAAATGATGTTCAAACGTCCCTATTTATAGAAAATTTTTGAATCTGGTAGTTGTAATTTTCCTACGAATTTACGACGAAAATTAGTTAGGTGGCAGAAAAAAACGTGTGACAAACAAAGTTGGTGGATTCAAAATTTCCTCGCTAAGTAGACGTAAATTATTTTCTCGTAAAGAACACGCTAAGTTTACGTACAATGTACGAGGAAATACGCTTTTCTCGTAAAAGCCACGTCAATTTACATCGACTTTACGACGAAACTGTTTCGTTGTTACTTTACGAGGAAATAACGCTGATTTTATTTTTCCGTGTAATTTCCTCGTAAAGTCGACGTAAAATTAACGAGGAAAAATTTTTCTCGTTAAGCTTGTGTTTTTTTGTAGTGTAGATTTTGTCAACATATATCTATATATAGTAGAATTTACTCTCTTCTTGTATTCCCACCTTAAATAAATATTCTACAATTCTGACACATAAACGAAAATCTTAAAAATATTATTGTATGGTGCTAAAGTTTTCATCTTTTATTATTTAAAATAAATCTATTAACATAAAATTTGGAAAATATATAATATAATAGAAAAATCTCAAAAATAAATAGACAAATTCATAAAATAAAAAATGAGCACAACCTTTTACATTATTTCTTTCACGTTTATCAAACATAGACCAACATATATTTTTTTAAAGATAATGAATCTCAGAATCTTTTTTGAGCCTCAAATTTAAACATAGACTAAAAAAATGATATAAAACCACAATCAATAATTTATACATAACCAAAATAAATATTTTAAGAAAATCATTTTGAAAACAAAAACCAACAAGATATAAAACTAAAAAAATATATATTTAGTGAAAATACATAATATAAATTGAACTTGTGAAAAGTTTGATCAGCAGATAATAATTTGGTAAAATTAATAGAATTGATAAAACTACAAAATTTTAAGGGTAAATAGAGAAACTATAAGAGCGAAAAGATAAATCAAACAAAACAAATTAATACACCATTTATATAAAAATAAAATATTGTTTCAGTTAAAAAACTGTAGCTATGTTATTATGCAATTCATTCAACCGCAATGAGTTCGGCTTTCAATATTATATAAACAAAATGACATGTAAATAATGGTTTCCAAAAATATATAACCAACATTTTGAAACTAAAAACAAAATATCATCTTGGGTAAAACCTAAACTATAAACCCTCAATCTTAAATCCTTAGGTAAATATTAATTTTTTGGGTAAACTCTAAATCTTTTAACATTTAAAGTTTTTCCTGCGGCGTTAACAACATTAATTTTTTTTTTGGTAATTACTATTATTTTTAATATATTTTTACATTTTTTATTACAAAAACAAAATATGAGTTGACAATTTTTTTAGAGTTAATTTGGTGGATATACCATTTTTGAGCCAAAATTAGCTACTTACCCATCACTTATATACTAAAACACAAGTCACTTGTGCAATCAAAATTTGACATGTGTAATTTTTTTTTAAAACCTTAAAAATTAAAAAAAAAATTATAACTGTTTTTAAAAAGTTAATTGTACAAAAAAAACACAAATCTGTATCACCACGTTCGTTTGATTGTAGATATTTAGTAACTGAAAAAAAAATTCTGTTTTTTCTCTAATTATTATCATAACACGTTGAAAAATTCAGCAACTCTCAATATTAACTGTTTCATCTCCTTTCATTTAATTTTTTTTGTATTTTTCTCTCCTCTTCTTCTCTATCTGTTTCATTTTCTTTGTCTTTTTTTTAAAAAAGTTTTGAGTATGATAAAGATCTTTATTCTTCTCTTTTAAAAAAAAAATTTCTATGATTCTTTCTTTAGAAGTATAAGTTGAAGATTCTATCAGATTTTACAAAGGAATCGAAAGTCATAGTTTTCTTTCAGAGTACTACTACCAGAGACATGAAATGATTTCAATTTGAAAATCTTTATCTTGTGGAATAAGGTAAACACATTTACATTTGTAATTTTGATATATAAAACTGTTTAAATAAACGAAACTCAGTTTTGTATACATTTTTTATATACAAAGAAATATAAATCAAGCTTTTGTGAAACAAAACATGATAAAGGTTAAAAGGGAGTTAGAAAAATGAAAGTTCTGTTAGTCTCTATATGTGAGGCTCGGTAGGGGAAACATATTCCAATTTAAATACTAAGGATTTATGTATATATTATTCTAAAGTTTGTTAACTCTACTAATCTACCTATGAGTTTTTTCTTACAGATATATAATTCAGATATAAAAACGATTGTACAGGTAAATATTCATTTAAGAGATTTTAATGACAGTTTACATATATTCGATATTAAAAACATTATATGAAATCTATTCTTTTATACAATGTGCTAAGCTTACGATCCAATGTGTTACCTGAGATTAAAAAATATGTGATTTTGATAACAAAAGTATGATTAAAATAATAATTTATTTTGATATGTTGATAATCATATCAGTTTTATGATTTAAAAACTTTTAATATAGTAAAATTAATTGATCTGTGCGACCGCACTGAAGATAATACTAGTTTTCCTGATAAACCATCGAAACCCTGTAGCACATTTGAATGGTTTTCCTAAATTGCTCTTCCCAGCTGCCACGTTAGGAGAGATGTTGACATGAAAATAGGGGGAAAATATCTTAGTATATATACAAGTACGATATAGTAGCCGGCTGCAATCTTTTTAGGTCTGCTGTAGATTATTTAACTAGGATAACATATTAACATCGCTACGGTTTCAATTCATATAGGTCTGTAGTATATGAGGAAGTTTCTACAGCACGTGTCCTCTATGGAGAAAATAAATCTAGAACAACTTTCAAGTCAAACATAAAAGCAGACACTACCACAGTATGTTAACCTACAACTTACGGGTCAAAAAAAAAGTTAGTTTGTAAGATTAGTTGAACTGATGATCTATTTGCAAGTTAGCATCTAATATATTAATATTCGGTTACGAAATCATGGTAGTAACATTTTAACTATAACGAAATCATGTTAACATTTAACTTACGGGTCGCAAAACTAGTTATCGTATAAGATTAGTTGAACCAGTGTTCTCTTTGCAAGTGTTAACAAATTAATTAGTGGTCTCATACAACATTAGTAACTACTTTATTAGTTTAGTACTCTTCATAGGTTCATATAAAATAGTATCAACATCATAAGATGACAAGATTCAAAGCTTAGACATTTTAAAAATTGTGCAATAGTCGAGAAGATAAAACAATAAGGGAGACGATAAAAGGTTCCACTAGACAAATGATATATATTGGTACGGTGGTAACACCATCAAGGCCAATTGTTTTGACGCTGACGAGACACTGTCATTTGATTGGATTTCTCGCATGTGTGTTAGAAACACTTCTTATCTTCTGATTCACAAATGCATGCCACAATGTTAGCAACATGGTTCGTCTCGACAGACTCATACATTTCTGTCTCGGTTAGGTCAGCATAGGAATCGGTTTCTGACTCTCTATCAGATACAACCAAGATAACGGGTTCATTGTGAGCCAAGAATGGTTTTGATTATTTTGGGTTTGTGGTAAATATTTACCTTTTCTCTGGTTGGTTCTTCACCGGAGGTGAAGATTTGCTTGTGTAGCTGCAATTCAAATATCTACGAGGAACAAAAAAAGTAAAATTGTTAAAAGATTTTCAACAGATTGTGCGTAAAGGAAGTGTAAATTCATTTGACAGAGAGAGATGACTTACACTAGAGAGAAGAATTGTTTCCTTTTCCCACCAGTTTCTTGATTTTTTTAAGAAGTATGTGTTCTGTCCACTCCTTTTCTTCCTAAATCATTATAAAAAAAAGAATATAGCGTAATGACTATGCATTTATGCATATTGGTATCGGTAAAAGTTCTGACACAAGTATATTTGATAAGATATATCATACTCCGTCCGTTCCTTAATAATAGATTTTCTAGAAAAAACGTTTGTTTCAGAAAAATGTATTTTTTATGCTTTCTATGAAAAAATTGTAAACTTCAAGAAAATTAATTGTCTTTATTGAATTACTATTGGTTAAAAGTTATTGAAAATTGAAAATTACAGAAAACGGTACATTTATTATGGTAGTTTAATGTGTTTTCTTAATATGTGTGAAAATACTAAAAATTCTATCTTTTAGGAACGGATGGAGTAGGTAATATAGCTTGGTAGGGGCATCAGTGGAATATTGGTTTAAGAACGGTGTGCCGAACAGTGAAGAGACATTTTCTTAATTTTGGTTTATTGTAGGTATACACAGCCTAAATACTTTTTTTTTTGTTGGCTATAATGTTAAAGGTGAACCTAAGTAAAACTTTAAATAAACCTTAAAATTTGGCTGTTTAATTATTTATTAAACGTAAGCATTTCAAGTCAAACCCCAGACCAAATTTATGAGATTCAGATTCAACGCATCAAATCTATAGAAATTTGAGTTTCTTTTTCGTTAATGCACGCGTTTACAGATTTGATATCTGACTCCTAAAACATAAAGACGAAAACGTGAATAAGAAAATAGAAACTGACTTTCACAAAAAAAAAAAGATTGGAAAGAAAAAATCGCTAGAGAGAGGGGTCGAACCTCTGACCTTGTGGTTAACAGCCACACGCTCTAACCAACTGAGCTACTCCAGCTGTTTGTTTATTTTATTTACCAAATAGTATTAGTCAAAGGTTTCTTAACTAAAGATAGCAAGATTCTGAAAAAGATCTGCCATTTTGGGTTTTTCCATATATAAAGCAAATAAAAATTGATTAGATATTACAGCAAGGCAACAATTAGCAGTACACCACCAACCACTGAATATTTTAAAAATTAATTTATAACATGACATGTTAATAGTTAAAAGGGACAAGAAAATGTATTTAAAATATAAAGAAATACAATGGGTTTGAAGATAAGTGATTGGAATGTAGGAGACCATGGCTTTTTATCAGAGTTGGTTCCTATACCCACTCAAGATCTTATGTCCCTCTCCTATTCACGGTTGATTGTATATCTATTAAGATCTTTTTAACCCAATTACCAGTTAAGAAGTAGAGAAGAACCGGAGAAACCAATTATGTAGTGGAGAGAACAAATGTTGTTTGTATCTTAGACTAGTTTTGCTTCTACAAAAAATATAATGATGTTATGTTTTTATATGCAGTATTTTAAAACATTACCGAACCGACCAAACGGTAGACCTTGACCCATATAGTATTATTGTGTGCTATATCTTAAAATCAGGACATTTTACGCTCTTTAATTTGAAACAATCTGTTTCAAGGCAATAATAGCCGTGTTCGTTTCTTAACCGCTAGATGCAGCAGGAGTGGCAAGAAAAAGCACGGTGACAGTGATCAAAATAATAGAATCTGAAGCTAAAGTAACCGCCAACGGATTTCTGGAGACACAAAAAAAGACGCCGGTACCGCTAAAAATTTCAGTCAGTGTCCCTTCTACTGGTTGTTAATTGCCGCTGCGTCATCGGTGTTGTGTTTTTCCGTTATTCCCGTTTAATTTTTGGTCGCTGCCTCTGCGTCTTGCGGCTAAGAAACGATCATGGCTAATGTAATATGAACTTACGCTTTAGTTTTATCTATAATCGTTCTTACTCTAAGATGATATATGCTATTCTTTTTTTTTTTTTCCTTTATTATCTGAAACAGTAGTTCTTGGTCGCTCGTTACGGTGGCTGCTATAATGAATGGCAGTTTCGTGTGATTTTAACTTACTTTTCCTTTTCATGTTTCATTTGATTTTGTTTTTCTGATGTCTTGAAGCGTTTGTGCCAGATATAAAACTAGATCAGTAGATTTTTTATGAGATTGTTCTTGATCTACTTTTATGAGATTGTTCTTACTCTATTTTTGCCTTTTGGCATCTTAAAATGTTGGTGTCCGGTATAAATGAAAATTAGATCCTTAAATCTATGAAAACCCCAATCTTAATTAAAATAAGAAAACTACTAAAATATAGAAAATACAATAAGAATTAATTATCTATGTAAACTAGTGAATAATAAAAATATTTGGATAATTTCCAAATATCTTGCTGCATCAGGTCTCGCATGCTAAGAAAGATTCATCCTCGAATCTTCAGTAGGGTTCTTGTCACCACATAGATATTTGAAATCAGTCTTCGTACTTGTTCTTCTGCACGAAATCTGCATCAGACCGACTTCGCCCTATTTTTGCACGTATCATATTATCAACATGATTCTGCACAAAATTTTCAACCCTATTTTTGGACGCACCAAATTATCATGATTCTGCACAAGATCTTCAATAATCCGTTTTCATACAAAGTTTTCATGCCTCAGATTTTCAAAGGAATTTTCTTTGAAAACAAAGTCGATAACATAAACATCGTCTTCATAATTGTCATAGATCGGATCACCATAGATCTCTGGATATACCTCATAGTATTCTCTCTCGACAAAATGACTTTCATCCACGAAAGGATAGAGATTGCAACTGCTAATCAACATGACATCCATAATCGTTCTTTGATTAAGAAACCAAAGAGACACAGCTTTGATACCACCTGATGGAGCGGAAGCAACGATAAACAGCTCAACCAAGGGGTTATGGAAACCACGCTTGGGACCTGCTAGCTCAACCAAGGGATTTTAAGGAATCCTCGCTTGGGACCTGCTTCTTGATTGATGAATCTAATCAAATCAATACAAGGGATAAATAATATTATTCTCCCAAAAGCCAAAGTTCTTTTATTAATCAAATCAAAACTGAATACAACTTTAGGTTTAGATGTCTATTTATAATAAATCCTTAAATCTATGAAAACCCAAATCTTAATTAAAATAGAAAAACTACTAAAATATAGAAAATACAATAAGAAGTAATTATCTATGTAAACTAGTGAATAAAAAAATTTAGATAATTTCTAAATATCTTGCTGCATCATTTTGACCCGATGAACTAACTGCAAGTGCACAATAAAGTACACAGTAGTAATGGGGGATCGAATCCACAATGACTATATACACACTTCAATTCTCAGTTCAAATCAAGCTAGAAGACACAATATTTTTGGTTGTAGGCAAACTAAATAAATACAGTATATTAAAACGATATAAACTATGAAAGAAAAGTGCTAGGCGTCGGGTAATTCACAAGAAATTAGGTCATGAATGCATATATTTTCCAAGGAATCAATGAAGAACCATTCTTGAACTCACAACTCTGTTTTATAATCTTTCCACTTTCATGGCTCCAATTACTATGTTTAAGCAACCTAATGAACTAACTTTCGTTGGACTCAGGAAGATGAACACACATAAAGAACAAGTTCTGATAAGTTCACAAATCACAATAACATCAACTTTCGCAGGTTAAAGATATTTTGCTCACAAGGATTTGTTTCAGGCAATTAAACCAACTACAAATACCTATAATCAACCTAAGATCAATGAACTAAGTGATCAATGAAGTTCATGCATAAAGAACAATCCAACTGAAGAATTCTATGTAAATTCCCTAATCTATCAATTATATACATTCAGTCTCTTCATTTCCATTGAAAATCATCAACCGAACAGTGGATCTACTCAGACATAGAAGCAGAAACACAAATCATCATAGAAAACATCATTAGATTAAAATAGAAGAAACTGGGTTCAGAAAATAATCTCTTGCCTCCCCTCAACTCAATAACCTAAAATTATGCTGCAAAATAAAGCTCATCCTTCTAATTTTCGTCCTAATAGGTATTTACAGACAAGGGGCACTTTTGAGAAAAATGTCAAACCAAAAAAAAAAGAGGAAAATTTCAGGTCCAGCTCGCGTGCGCCCAATCGATCAATTAGTTGAGATAATCGATCGATGCATTTTTCTAAGACGGATTACTTCGCCTCCAGCTCGTCCAATCGATCGATTACAATATGCGGAAAGTGTCCACCGATCGATCAATTCGTTTTTGCTATGCATTCCTATCGCTCCAAATCATCACGAAAATCCCTTGTAATCCCTGCAAAGTTTCACCAAAGTCTCCCAAAGCATCCAAGCACCTATAATACCTGAAAACATAGATTGAAAATTCCAAATAGCCTAGAAAACTACTGAAATCTATGATATATCAAGTGGTCATATGGATGTTGGTGGTAGTGTTTTGTTACTTGGAGTGGAATTGAGACATAATAATGTGATATCCAACATGTTCATGGTAATTTGGGTGAGAGGAATTTTGTTTTTGGACGTCATGTGGATGAGATAAACGATCAGGATTGTAGTATATTTGGTTCCTAGAATAGTGATCCATTTTAAAATACATGATAAGAAAAAGATAAGAAAATGCTGGAAACAAAAATGACTCATAATAAAATTTTATCAGAAATCCGAAGGTGGTTAAGCAATCTATAGAAATGAAGTTAAATCATTTGATGCAGAATAAACTTAGTAAAATAGATTAAATTTTTTTATATTTATAATGCTTATTTATTTAAAACTATCCGTATAAATATAAAACTAGTTTATATTTATAATGCTTATTTATTTAATTTATTTATATTTTAATTATGTATCATATTTACTAACATTACTTCTAAATTTATATTTTAAAAATATATTAAACCAAATTATTAAACTATGTTTGACCTGGTCGAACCATGTTGAAACGTGACCCAATAGTTATCCGGTTCAGCTTCCGGTCCGGTTTTAAAAATATTAGGGCCACAAAGAGGACTATCGAAGACCCGTCTTCCAAGTCAAACAAGCACAAATCATCATTACCAAACAAAGGAAGAGTTAAAACAAGGGTAAAACAAGCGCAAAGAGTATCTCGCCATCATACACAAAAACAAGGGTAAAATGTGAAAATAATTGGACAATATTTTGTCAAAGAGTTGAACTCTAAAAATATTATGTATCTGGCCCATATTTTCTTTTTTGATAAATCCTATCGACTAATCCGGTCTGTCCTACGAGGATTTAGTGATGCAGAGTGGAATAGCCCGAAAGCATACCACACTGCTTGATCCGAGTTTGGAATATCTTCCAACTAATGTCATGGAGTGCACCGATCATCTGTTACAGCCCACCTGTAGTTTTAAAATCCAAAAAATCCGATACTCGTAGAAACTGATCTTTATCCGAACGTATACTTGAATACTCATATCTAACTGATTAAGCAAATAAAAATAATTTTGTTAACCGGTTGAATTCGTGTCACTAATGGAGCAAATTTATTTAAACACGTGAAATTATTATGGTTAATACGTAACATAAATGACATTGAATAATCATGTTAATACAATTAATGAATTAGTTTGTAAGAGTGAAAAAGACATGTAAAAGATGTAATAAAATAATTAAATGTAAACAATAAATGAAATTTTTAGAATTAGTCAAAAAAGAAGTGAAAATCGGTAAGAACCCACTTAAAAATAGGCAAATATTATTTTGTACCTCAGTTTCAATAGAATAGATAAATACAATAATTTTAAATTAAATGTATATTGCTTTGAATTTCGATAACATATATTTCATTTTTTGGTTGTTAAACAAAAGGCAACTTAAGTTAAGAAGAAAAGAAAACAAAAGGAAACTTAAGCTACGTGATATTTTCATTATGGCACAACCATTGTTTTGGTGGCTTGGTGCAGAAATGTAACGTGAATAGAATTTACCAACTCAAAATTTGATTTTAATATAAAAAAGCTAGTAAAATTATAACGAGCCCTTTATGACTAAACAAAAAAAAACAGAATTAATTTTTACGAATATAACTTTGTAAATTCTTCTGAAGTTTTTAAGTCTTTTGAGGTTATGGAAGACTTATATGAAGTATTCTCATACAGTACATCTTAAAAGTAATTTATAAATTTTATAAAAAATATTTGATGGGAAAAATTGAGATCATGTAGTTATAAACATTTGCAAATGTTATAAACTAAGATCTAGTAAAATTGAAATGTTTTCAACATAGATGAGTGAATGCAATGTGTCATGGTATTCTTTAGGGTTTGGTAACATATGTTGTAGTATTGTATGTATTCTTAGGGTTAGATTTTTGGAAGTTAATTTTTTTTCTGAAAAAATCAATTTTTACTTATATGTTTTTAGTTTTGTGTATATATTAAACACTTTTTAAGTTTAATGAAGTGTTTGTTTCTTTTTCTTTTTTTTTTGTCATCAACAAACATACTCATATAGACTCTGCGAACCAAACCGGTAACTCCGCATCCATGTGAACGACGAAAGACGATTGTTTTCTGGCACATCGTGCTAGACTATCCGCCTTTTGATTTTTCGTCCGGGGTACATGAATGATCGCTGAGCTAGTAAAGCGTGTCTTCAGTAACTGAAGTGTTCGTTTCTATTTAGTTAGTTATTTGAGTTTAGGGTTTATATTTAGGTCTTCTGGTGAATAGTATTTTATCGGTTAGAAAACTTCTCTGAAAGTCTTCTAATTCCCGCTAAAAATATTTTTAGTTTTCCGTTAAAAATATTGAAGTCTTTTGGGCGAATAGTAAATTTCTGAAGACTTTCAAGTGAGTCTTCTATTAGAAGACTAAGTCTTCTAGGAAATCTTCTAATAGAAGACTTACTTGAAAGTCTTCTGAATTAATAATATTTAACATTATTAGAATTTTTGTCTCTCTACATAAAGAAAATTTACACATTTTATCTTTTCCTCTCAAATGACTGCTACAAAAATGTAATGTTTCTCATTCTAAAACTTTTCAACCTCTCTCTAATCTATTTGAATTTAAAAACATCAAATTTTATATCAATTTATTGTTATTATCTTCTCACTGATTTATTTGTTTTTGCAGGTTTTTTTATTACATGTTTTTCATCTTCTACTACTTTAAAGGTAGATCTATAAATCATTTTTTTTTCATTTGGTAACTTCTTGTTGTTTAAATCTCTTATCTTTTGAAAACTCTTTTGGTTGTTTTAAGTTTTACCTTATTTTTAATGTTTTCTATGTTTTGAAGTCATTTGAATGCTTTTGAATAAACATGTTTTTCAGATCTGAGACAGACTTGAAAGACTTCCAGGGAAGTCTCCTAACATTTAATGCACTAGAAGACTTCTGGCAGAGACTTCTCCCATGTTTGCTCTTTCCTTATATATCTGAGTGTTTTGGTAAGTTTTTATGTCTGATTTTTCTTCATTTGGTAACATCTAGTTGCTTAAAGCTCTTATCTTTTTCAAAATTTATCATTTTTTTAAAGTACCAAAATTTATTTTTGAAGATTTTCTATATTTAAAGCTCTTACATTTTGAAAACTCTTTTGGTTGTTTTAATATCTTACCTTATTTTCTATATTTTAAAGCCATTTGAATCCTTTTAGATATTCATATTTTTCAGATCTGAGACAGAATTGGAAGACTTCCATGGAAGTCTTTTTGAAAGTCTTCTAACATTTAATGCACTAGACGACTTCTTTGAAGTTTTCTGGTAGAGTTTTCTCCTATGTCAAGTGGAGTCCAATATTGTATTTGTGGATGAATGATCTATAATAGTTTTGTTTATGGTATGTTTTGTGATTTGTATGTGTACTATTGTGAATTCTTTTGTAAATTTGAAGAGGTATTAATGAAAAAAATTTGGCAAAATATGTTCATGTCTACAATTATCTTTCCAAAAGTACTTGACATTATTGAAGTTATTGATACAACTTCAATAGAAAAACAAAATAAAACAAAATTGGTCAAATTTACTACAACTAAGGGAAAAAACTTCTCAAAAAAACTTAGTCAAATTTTCAAAAGATCAAACATTACATTAGTCAAAAACATATAAAAATTTCACTAGAAGTCTTCTAGGAAGTCTTCCGGAAGACTTCTGGGATGTCTTCCGGAAGACTTCAAGTCTTCCGGAAGACTTCTCAGAAGACTTAAATTTCAAACGGAAAATTTAGAGCAGAAAATTTAAATATAAGCGGGAAATTTAAGCGGAAAATTAAAATTTAAGGGGGAAATTCAAATTTCAAGTAAAAATTGAAATTTCAAATTTCATGAAAGTTAAAGTATATCTTATGATCTAAGAAGACACATTAAACCACATGACTTGATATTCTTGAAATCTTTTAACACTTTTGAAAGTTCAAAAACATATCTTAAAGTTAAATTTGAAAATACAAGTTTTACAAAAACTAACGTAGAAGACTTCCTTGTAAGTCGTCTATAAAAAAGTCAAATTTCTAATACAATCTGGTATATTGTAAAACTAACATGTTTATCTTAGATGACTTACCGGGAAGTCTTCTCTTGTATTTTCGAGATTTTTTGTTAACACAGAAAAGTTGGAAGACTTCCAGAGAAGTCGTCTCTAAAAAACTTACAAAAAGGCAATTGTAAAACTAACATATGCATTGACCAGAAGACTTACATATGATGGACATATCTGGAAAAAAATTGATTTTATAGCTTCAACTAGTAAGATAACTTGCTTAGATTCTCCAACCACACAAAACTTCACCACCAAAGCAAATTACTTGTTAATGACCAAGAATCATGACCTTGAATGGCTCTATGAACCTTAAAAAGTTTAGAATCAAAATCTTGGGATTTTTAGATAAATATAAAAAGAAAGTGAAAGAGATGTTGTTTTAGTGCATAAGAAATGAGATAGGAGGAGCGAAAATCAAATTTTAGGTGTATTAAAAGTTTTAAATTGGTGGTTTATGGTGGCTGTGTATTCATGGAAATGACAATATTTTAAATACTCGACGAAGATGGGGATAATGGAGTAAAATACTCATTTTTGAAAGAAAAAAAGTAATACAATTTTATTGAATAATCCGAACTTTTGGGATGAATTGGACAAATGAAAGTTTCAAAAAAAAATTAAGGATTAGTTTTGTGTTTGACTTTAAATTTTGAGTCATATTTGCAAAAAGTCCATATATATAACTTCAAATATGTGTTCCACTTTAACCAAGCGAGGACGGCCCAGTGGTTTTACGGACCTGGGTTCGAATCCCGCTTGCTACCGTCGATTAAAATGAGGTGAAAAAGGAGGCCCTCCAGGATGCTTTCTGCGGAGGTGTACTTAGGCACTAGTCAGGTTCCCTCCAGGGTGTCCGGATTAGCTGGATTATCAAAAAAAAAAAAAAATGTGTTCTATCCCACCAGTTAGATTTTTTCAGATCAGTTGTAAATCAGTAACATGCTTCATATTCAATAAACCATTGTTTTTTTTACTTTAAGAGAAGTCAGTTTTACACTACCATTAAATTAATATACTTTTTAAGTGAGCTACACGATTCAAATCAGTATTTAAATGATTTTTTAGCAAAAAAAAAAAACAGAAATATTAATTATAAATAACATGATGTTGCTGTTAGTTTCAAATAACAATCTTCCCATTATAAACTATACCACATTATACATCTCATTATAAAGAATATGTGTAATTCTTCTTTAATAATATAACAATTGTATTTATGTAAAATAGACCTAATTAGTTAAATTTAAACTGATAAAAACTAATAATTTGTAGAATTTAGCTGGTATAGACTAGAAATATGTGTTCAATAATTTGTATATAATATATTTATTATAGTTAAGATTTGCAAGATTTTTGAATCACTAGATCGGTTAAGTTATATTCATTTTTAAATACAATATTCACAACTATATATGCATTTTCTACTATCATATCTCAACTATATATTGCATTCTGTTCAATAATCTATTATTTTCAAAAACTAATAAAAGATTTAGGTTTCCAAAAATCTCTTATGTATGAATAGTTTTAGTTATAAGTACCGAACAAAAAAATATAAACATTTTTAATAATATTTTTTTAACAAAACAAAGACAAATATGTTACATCGAATTGAACCACAGAACTACAAAATAATTTAAGCAGTTAATTTAAGATATTATGCATCAAAATCTCCACAGTATATTTTTGATTGTATATATACAATTCATAAAACCGTTAAAGTTACAAATATTATGGAAAATTTCATTTATAAATGGTCTCTTATGATTTTATTTAATTAATGTTATAGATAGATTTCACAAATTTTATAAATAGACTATCCCATCATAAATCTATACCTAAAATACAGTTGATTATTCAGTTATCTATACTATTCACAGAAAATTTAGACCTAGCCAAAAATGTATATTTTTGGCATCAAATGATATTAGTCTTAATATTTTAATTTTTATAATATTGGCATCCGAAAAATATTCTAAATCTCATAATTTTATACGATTAAAAGCTATAAAAATATACACCTTTAATTCTAAAAACCAGCACCAAACCTGCTTATATAAATATTGGATTATTGTTCATATTTTGTGTAATTTTTACGGGTTGTTTTATCAAACATACAAAGGTTATTATGTACGTGATAGGTTGCGTAAACCTATAAACTCTTAAATTATTATAAGAATATTAAACTAATTTTAACTAATATAATATACGGGTTTTTGCCAAAACTAACCCACAACTTGATTTTAATCCCAAACCTATACCCAAACTTGAATCAAATGCAAAACTAACCTAAAAGCCTAGTGAAATTACAGCTCAACCCCTTGTGACCAAACAAAAAAATAGAAGCCATTTTTACGAATATAGCCCCAGTAAATCGTCTGAGTCGTCTGAGATGTTGGAAGTCGTCTGGACGACTGAAGTTTAAGTCGTCTGGTACCAGTTTATTTTAAAAATAATTTATAAATCTTGTAAAAAAATATTTTGATGCGTGAAAAATAAAAATCAAGTAATTATAAACAGTTTTAAGTGATATAAATTAAGATATGATAAAATTGATTTGTTTTGAAGATAGATGAGTGGAAGTAGTGAATCATGAAATACTTTGGTTTAGGAGTTTGGCAAACATATGTTGTAGTATTGTATGTATTGTTAGGGTTAGATTTTAGAAAACTAAAATGTTTTTTTCAAAAATTAGTTTTCACCTATATGTGTTTATTTATGTGTATAGTAAACACTTTTCAAGTTTGATTTGATTTTATGAAGTCATTAATTAGATAATTAAGTTTAGGGGTTATGTTTAGGGTGTGGACGACTTATATTTCACTCGTCTGTTGAATAATTTACTCGGACGACTTACATTTCAGTCATCTGGTGAAGAAATTAAAACAGACGACTTACATGTAAGTCGTCCAAATATTCCCGCCTAAAATTTTTTAAAAAAAATATTTTCCCGCTTAAATAATTTAAACCAGACGACTTACAAGTAAGTCGTCTGGTTTAAATTATTTAAGCGGGAAAATAATTTTTTTAAAAAATTTTAGGCGGAAATATTTGGACGACTTACATGTAAGTCATCTGTTTTAATTTCTTCACCAGACGACTGAAATGTAAGTCGTCCGAGTAAATTATTCAACAGACGACTGAAATATAAGTCGTCCACACCCTAAACATAACCCCTAAACTTAATTATCTAATTAAAGACTTCATAAAATCAAATCAAACTTGAAAAGTGTTTACTACACTAACCATAAATTCATTATTAAAGTTCTTTATTATTTTCTTAAATAAAAGTTACGGAATTGTCTAAAATGACTAAAATATATACGACAATTAATGATTTTAAATAATAAAAAAATTGAAAAAATGAGTGTATCTTCTATCATATTTGTTTAATTTTAAACTATTAAAATAAATTTAAAAAATCACATTAACCATATAATAAAAATTTTAATTTTTTCTGTATATGTTATATTTTGAATTTTTAAAAAACGACTACTAATTATTAAAACTGTTAAAAGTCTCACATTCAAATTTTGTGATCCATGGATTAATTTTTTTTTGTTATGACAAGATACAAACGATTACAAAATCATATAAGTAACACGTCTAAAATATTTTAAAATTAAAATATATATATCTTTTTAAATTAAACTACATACCATATAAAATATATAAATATTTTAATTTCAAAATTTATTTTTAACAATTTTTTGATAAAATATTTGAAAACACATTAATACCTTTTTTTAACAAATATATTAAAATATACTATATATGTTAATATCATTTAAATATAATTATATATCCTATCAAATAAAAAAAATATTGTTTAGATTAATAAAAAAAAGAATTTATGTTCGCACCAATTTAACAATATATGTAATAGTTACAGACTTTTTAATTATTCAATATACATTTATTATTTCATAATATGTAAAAATATACAATACATAAAATAATTTATATATATAATATTCATCTCACGCAAGACGCATATCTTAACCTAGTTGGATATATAATTTGATGACTTTAAAAAACCGAAACGATAAACTATTTCGAAAAAATAGACATAGATCTCTTAAAACTGAACAGACATGCAGAAGGAGAGTATTAAAGTTGGTTTTCAGCAAATCTGATTGCTCCTACAACATCAGAGCCATTAAACACCAATTCACATGCCGTATACGTGGAGAACACATATTTGGTGGATGGATCTTGGACATCAACCTTTTTAATTCAGTGGCTGCAAAAGGGTTTGAAAAGATATATTTGGACAAATTCGATTAAAGGGGACAAGGAACCTAAGAAGATCGAAGTCAGCTTTGCATTCAGAATAAGAAACAATGATTTGGGAGAGGGAGAGTATTCGTCATTCAACTTGCTAAAATTTTGAAACAGACTGCAAGAACCTGACCCCATGATTTAAGAGTCTTATGCATGGTCAAATTTCTCAACAGAGCTGAAAAAAAAATAAAACTATTCAAAGATGATTTCATGCATTTAAGTTATCATACTTCCTCGAAGACAATGCAATTTCGGATTCGCTAGATAGAACTGCAATATCTTTTTCATAGGGAACTTTAGTAGGTTGGTTGTTCTATTCCGGTCATGACTGTGCAGACCACCTCTTGTGTGAGTAATAGAGTGGTCGTTTGATGTAAAAAATGAATGATGATAAATTATATTAACATATGTAATATTGATAAACAATTTAATTTACAATGTTCCATAACATAGCTCTCCTCATAATACTCAGATCGACAAACGGTTCTACATGTACAATATCTTTGAAAATTTTGATAAACATACTCTCTGATATGCTTAAATTAACCTTCAAGATACTCTCTCAAATTAGAAGTTCGTAGTAGTACTTGAGGACCGAATCCACATAGACCTAATGTTTCATACAGTAGACTTTAGTATTCAAATTAAGCTAGGCAAAATAATAGAAAACAATAAAAACAGCGAGTAAAAGAGAGATGTATGGGAGAAAAAGCTAGATCTAGAGATATCAAACAAGAGATTCAAAACATAAATCAATAGATGCCAAGGGTTTGATTAGGTTCAATTTCAGAACTCGAATTCAATAGTAAGTTATACAACTCTCGCTGCGATAAACTATCATAATTCTAACTCTTATCTAATACCAACTACTGTTGCATATCCGATGAATCAAACAAGCGTTAAACTAAATTTGATATTGGTCAGCTAAAATCTTAGACCAACTCTCGTTCTATTTCGATTATCCTATGATTTTAGATTCAGGTTATCAGTCAAACTCTCGTGCTATTCCAACTACTCTAGAAGCTAGTATGATAAACAATCATGGTGTATAAATCTATAAAGAACCCTAGCAATCAATGATTATCATTTTGATATTAAGCTCTTGAAATCCATAAATCTAACAAGAGATCTACTTAGAAATGAAACTAGAAATACAAATCATAAACTGAATTGAAATAATATATAAAACCAAATGAGTTCCATGAAAATCTGAAGGAGTTCTTCTCTTCTCTCAAATCTAAAATAAATCTTAGCCGTCAACAATGGCATAGAAACATGCAATATAGGTTAAAACACATTATGGGTTCTTTTGTATATAAGGGAAGCTTTGGAACCAAACTGCAATTTTCGAAACTTCATTAAAAATCGTTACTTGGTGAGGAGGGGCTTCGTTCAACGCCAAGGTGGCGTTGCTCAACGTTGTTCATAAACTTGAATCCTCGACATCTTCTTCTTGCGCGTCAGACGAACCAATCTTCAGTAAAACGAGCATAACTTTTGATCTAGGATTCTGATTGACTTCAAACCTGTGGCATTGGAAAGCTAAAGTCAAAGCTCTAATATATATATACTTCTTTTTAGCGCTAAATCATAGAAACATAAATTTAAACTTGTGCAATACGTTTCAATAAACAGATAATTATATTTTCATTCTCATATAATTGTATTGATATATTTTTTTATAAAATAATAAGAAAAATTAAACTTTGTATATGATTGTATCTTATTCTGTAAAATATAAATGATTATAAATTAATGTGCTTCATTAAAAATTAAATATTATAATTTCATCTTATATTAGATTTTAGTTACTAACATAAAAATAAATTAGATACACAAATTAAATATAAATTATGAACAAAACTTAAAAACATATGGAATATGTATAAAATTATAATTTTTGTTAAATATTTTTTTGTAAACAAAAAAATAATTCAAAATCTAGTTGAAAGTTAAAATTATAGGAACTTATCCTCTTTTTTTGGTCGAAGGATATACGTGAATCCGAAGGGTTCATAGTTAATACCCATTTCAAATTCCAAAACATTCATTTTCTACTCTTTATTTTCACATCAATGATTTGTTTTACTTGGTTTTAGTGTGGACTATTCTGTTTATTGATCTCATGATATGCTACGCAACTTGCTTTGATTGTGTTCCATAAAACGCCCAAGATAAACTTGATCTTCTGTCTAGACTGTATGAACTCAAATTTAAATAGATAAGATTGGGATGGAATAGAGAGATTATTACATAGTTGGAAACCGAACAGAAATAATTAAAAGCCAATAATATAGGAAATAACATCGAATTTTCTTTTACATATAGATGCTCTTAATGTCTTCTTCTGGATGTGAAGGCATGTAGTTATTTCTTAAGAGGAATCTCAATGGCTTTAATTAGTATTACGGTACCTAGGTTGTGGATAGCGTCCTGATTCAATGTCATTCACATCTCTAATGAGCAACTCGTAGTGTCTTTTCACCTCTTCTGCTGATTTTCCACCAACTGCTCTTGCAACGTTTTGCCATCGGTCAGGAGTATCCTTGTCGTATGTAGCCAATGCCACTTCGAACTGCTTGTCTTGTTTAGCTGTCCATGACGAGTTTGAGCTCCGGGAAGTGCTAATTGAGTTGGAAGCCATTAGTGTGAAAATGTGGAAGTGTATATGAGTTTTGAGAAGTTGGGTTTGTATTAACGATGAAGATCAGGGTTGATTGGGGTTTAGCTGAAGAGAGTGTGGAGATCCTTATATGTAGGAAGAGAAAAGAATATAAGCCAGTTGGTGGAATATATCTTTTGAAAAGAGAGATTTTTAGAGTGACCCAATATTCTTTTAGCAACCACATATATTTACTGACGGGACAATTTTTTTTTGGAAAGAAGCTGCTTTGATGATTATGACGATGATCATTAGAGTATAATTCTTTAGAAGGTCTAGCTAATAGTTAGTGGAATTGCGATATTCTTTGACCACTGCTATAGAAAATTAGGATGCTTCCTTTTCTTGATAGTGTCCGTACAGTAGACCAACAAATAATATTGGAACCTCCCTACCTCTTTCAGCATTTTTGACCCTATCATCATTATGAGCACTAGGGTCTAATTAAAGCCCTATCGTATCAGATACTACTCAAAAGCATGTGATGGCTAAGCTAAGCTTATGTTTAATATTCATCTCGTGTGATTGCGATATAACTATGTATTAGAGTTCCTCTTTGCATCTCTTGGATTAGCGATTAAATGATATATCTTTTCGATGATTAACTCTGTCGACGTTTCCCTTCCATCGCAAGGACGATGACAAGAAGCGAATATTTGCCATTATTGGTGTCAAGCTTCTTGAGCAACTTCAGGTAATCTTACATTTACTGGTTTATATTGGGCATCTCTATAGAAAAAAGGAACATCTTCTCGTGTGTACTAAACCCCTATTTATATCCGATGCTTTAGCTAGTCGGTGTAGGCGTACGTCAGAACATGATTCCAATAATTAGACAATAAGACAAATCTCAGACGACACACAGTACTAAGATTTTGTACTTTGGCATAATCAGAGATTTTTAACCCTCTAAAACCGTGGTCCCACGGAACAACATTCTTTGACAATGATAGGTCCATTTATGATGATTTTCTCATAAAGGAAACCAAAATTAACTATTTCTTCGTGCAGCCTCTTCTAAACTAGTTTTTCTTACGTTAGCTCTTCTTGGTGTTTTGTTCTTGCATGCGTAAACTTAATCGAAATGAGAAATAGGAAAGGCAACACATTTTTGGGAATATTCAGGTGTTACTGTCTTCTTTTTCCTCCTTTGAACATGGTTAAAGTATCGGACAAATACCAAATCTTGGGATCTTATCTTCTAGAGATCTTCTGCGCCTTTCTTACGCTTGTTGTGTTTCCTTTGTTTAAAACATTGTTCAATCCTCAGATTCTTCGACTACTGAGAGGTTATTTTCTATATTCTAGAAATAATCGTTGGGGTTATTGTGAAATAACAGAAAACAGAATAATTAGTTTTTTAGTGAGAGGTTAGAGAGAGATAGTAAGAGAAATGAGGAGATAGGTGGTTGTATTGGTTAGATAATGAATTTGAGAATTTTTTTTATGTATATGACAAAAGTGAAGCCTTAACCAAACAAAGAATCATTTTTCAAACTCGAATACATTAATATATAACTTACCTATAAATTTAAGTTGTATCTAGGGAAAATATGATTTCGTATATAATTTAATTCAGATTTGGGTATTTTTAATGCAAATATCTGAATTTAAACTGTTATATATACTCATATATTAATAAAAAATATCTACATTAGTATATTATTATATTTGATTTATACCAATAAGTAATTTATTTTTTTAGTAAAATTTAAATTGACAAATTATAATTGATTAGCAGAAAATTGGCATTTATGAAAAGAAAAGGGAAATACTCTTCGTTAGCACAAAATAAAAATTTTGTTCAAAAATTAGCACACAATCAAGGAAATCCTCAAAATAGCATTTAATAAATCAATTATTTTATCAAATTTAATAAAAAAGCACACAAGGGAGCTAGGAAATCATCAAGTTTTGATAAATTAATAATTAGCTAAACATTAATTTGTTTATCATTATTTTACTTGATACAATAAATAATCTTACAAATAAACTCAAAATAAAATAAATATTGTATTTATTTTATTTTATTTATTAAACTGTTTAATTTATTAAGTAAAATATTTATAAAAAATTAAGGTTTACCTAATTAATTAATTTATGAAAATATTAATATGCTTTTGCAACAACTTATAACATATGTTATCTATCTAAAATTATAATAAAAATAATTTTTAACAAGTTTTATATCACAAGAAGTGTCGAAAGAGCAAGGAGTCCAGAAATAAGAAGTGCTCTTGTGAAATATAAAAGTAAGAAATAATTTTTATATGTAATTTTCTGAAGAAATTTAATATACTTGAAGAGGTTAATAATCTTAAAAATGTTTGGAAGCACTTGAAAAACATAAATTCAAGATTGTAACGATGAAGCAACGTAAAGTATTTGCTTACGTATATACGTGAAATTGAGAAATTCATTGAGCTTATCCATATTCTATGCAGACAATTTATAAAAGAAAAAGTTGAAAGCCTCTTAATCCATATGATATTTGGCATTTGTTATATGACCCGGTGATCTTGTAAGTATCCGGTTTAACTAATACTAGGTAATAACTTGCGCCTTACACGGAATGAGATTATTAATTTCATTATTTTTTAGATAAGAAAACATTAGTTATGTTTAATCTAGATCAGTTCGGTTTTAAGTTGTTTTTCGGTTTTAATCTCCTAAAATATAACTACCATTCTAAATCCATATATATTTTGGTTTGTTCGGTTAAAATGCTTGAGGTTTTGGATTTTTTAGTTATAAACCAAAAATTATTATTATTTGGTTTCATGTAATATGAGTTTCAAACAGTTTTGATGTCGAACTAATGATTTCAATTTCATTTATAAACGCATGCAAAATCAAATCAAATCTACATTATAATGAGGCACTTTCCTCACTCCTCACTCCTCAGCGCGTCACGTCAGCATTTTGTGGGTCATATTTTTAAAAAATGTGAAAAAGTGTCAAACCCATGGTTCGAACCCAAGTTATTGAGATATAAACACCAACATTTATACCACTAAACTAAATGATACTTTGTACATTGATGGCCGAAACTAATATATATTTATTAAGGTAGGAAGCCCTTGCTTCTTCGGCTTCCTCTGAGGGCTAGACCTACAAGTGTATTATGGGTTTCATTTTTAAATGGGATTCATCACGTTATATGAAAAAAGCTCAAGTTTGCAACAATTATAGTTTTTTCATATTGTAAACTGTCGGTGTTTAACATGAGTTATGGTTTTTTCATCATTGTCTTATACAAGTTTAAGTTACAGAGTTGCACCGTGTGTCTGTTCGTAATCTATTTTTTCACCGGTGAACTCTTCATCTCCCCATCTTAAATCGATTGATCGTAAATGTTCTTGATTTGTAGCCCCTCTGTAAACCATATATATATGATTCTCATCTTTGATGAACCCAATCTGCATCTCCACAAAACTCATTGATTCCTCTTACCTTTAACCATTTCTCTGCCTCTCCAGTTCCTCAAACCGGCGTCCCCGGCGTTCGTCACTCAACCTTCGAGTCTCTCCGTCTTGGTCATAGTAGTTAGAGCATAGCCTCTGGCCTCCTCCGCTTCTGGGATTCCCTGAACTTCAAGAAAGACAGTGAGTTTATGGGAATCATGGTTCTCTTCCTTGATGAAAAGGTAAGTTAATCTTCGATCTATCACACTTATTTAACATAATTGTTTTAATTTATTTCCTGATTCTTTGTTACTCCCGTCGGACGTGCTAATCATTACAGACCATCTTTGAAAGCAGGTTCCATTGTGAAAGAGGTTGCAAGGTGCTCAAGCATGTACAAGATAACTGATCATCCATTCCTCATTCGTTTCATCTCACCAACCATTATTGATGAAGTCATCACGGATGCTCCTGAGATCAATCTCCAGTTATGATTAGACTGTTCGACAATCTCCAATTGATTGCGAACACAAACCTAGAACTTGGTAAACATACCATATTTGGCAGCTCCAAGCAAGATTACAATTATGCAAATTCAAGTGCAATGACATACCAGCAACTAAAACTGGTAATTAGTCAACAGCTTATCCCATACTAACAAGTTCCATCACCCTCAACTTTGAACATATAAGATATAAAAATATCAACATATGACTTCGTCGTTCATTCTTATATCAAACTCATCAACCTATGTAATTTCCAAAGATCCATCCATCACATTATAGACAAAAAAAACAAAAAAACAATAAAATCCCGTAAACAAAACTATACAATACACCTATAATATAGCCGGCTCCGCGCTTGCGTGGGGACCATGCACCTAGTATTATTAGCGTTTCTCCATATCTCGAGTTTTAATATTCAGGTATATTATCATATTGCATCTAGGTTTATATTATGTTTTGATATCATAATTGATATTTAAACTCGCAGATGTGGTTGGGCAAATACGTTCTGCCCAGGGCTCTGACCTCACCAAAGAAACAACTCGAGTCGTTATTCGTCTCCTCATTGATCCGTAAGAAACAATCAACACACAATTCCCTTTATATTACTGTCTATAATGTTCTAACATCAATAATCAAAAATATTTCCTACCCAAGATCTGTGGTCGTCTATTTATCTCCCTTACTTATCATACTAATTTTACACAAAACTTTATTTTACAGCTTAAAAGAAACCACAACAACCCATACAATCAAAACACCAAAAACTAGAATCCCAAAAAAAGGCGAATCATTAATGATCACCTCCCTTTTTTGTCTAATCTTACAAATAAACTTCAAAACAAATATATCAAACCAATCACCTCAACTAAAACTCAACGACACATACATCGAGTCAGCTAAACAAATACAAACTACACGGCCAGCTAATTAACAAGTTACAAACTTACTTTCGCAGATGCTTACGAAGAAAACGAAGACGACAACCAAGATCAGTGAAATTACCTTAACAAAAAAGCAGAGTAAGTTACGAACTCTGATAAATACAAATAACAATGATTTTTGTATACATATTTCCCATCAAATAAAAGAGAAGCAAACACAACTACACTAGAAGATACAAGAGACAATCCCGACTGACACAAAGGCAGCAACAACATCTCCACCTGCTCACTCCCCTTTTCTTATGAAAATAGCTTACATGACCAATGTCAACAGGCCAACGTGACCAATGTCAACAGGCCAACGCTATTGTCTTCTTATGAGAAATATATAAATTTGTTTAAAACCCATTAACGCTCAAATTCTCAGAATTGTCACTCATTTTATAGTTATTTCTACAAGTCTTCAGGTATTTGTTTAAAGGTCCGGTAAAAAAACAAGTTTAAAAATAAAAATAAAACATATAACAAACATAATAAAGACAATAAAAATTATTACTTAATACACACAACTTACATAACTAAACTGGAGAAAAAATATCCAGAAACAAAAGGTATTCTCAACAACCTTAATATAATTTATGTACTCTCAACAGTACAAGAAACAAATTAAAAAGACAAACAAACAATAAGTTTCAGTGACACAACAAGCAACACCACGAACTATATCAATCACATTAAACACAATTTTTTCCCTCATAAGTGGAGAACAATGTATACACAGTTCATCATCACAACTCTAACCCTATAACAATAGAACCTTGAAAAACAATGATCAACCCAAAACGCAAAATTCACAACTACAATAACTTTAGAAATTATTGAGATGAAATAAGAACTATGTCCACAACTCCACGCTTGCGTGGGGGCAATGCCCCTAATCTAGATAATAGTTGAAGAAAAGGAAAAAAATATTAAGACAAATCATTTCATTACAATTTGGTCGAAGGTGAAATGAAGCATTAAAAACAATATATTCCAATTTCAACTATTATTGAGTAAAAAGAGGTATGCAATGGTCTGTTACTGATTGACTCAAAGTTGTTTATGAGTTATGTTGTTTTGATATGGAACACTCTAAACTAATCATTTTTAAAGAGTGAGATTATTTCAGTTCTGTTTTTATAAAATGTGTCATGTAATATATTAGCAAATCGAAATTGTATGTGAGTTTAGTATTGATAAAGAACACGGGAGTATATTGTGTAATCAAGTTTGAGAGGTTTATGAAGGAGAAAAAATGTCAATTAGTTTCTTGCAATTTGTATTTCTATATGGAACCTTTGTATAAACCGTGGAACCGTGTATGTGAGTTTTATATTGACAAAAAAACCCGTAAAGTATTATATTAGGAAAGCGGTTTTGTAGAGGTTTATTTAGGAAAGAACATTACAATAAATTTGTAAAGTTGGTCTGATAAGCTCTCTATATGTGACATGTCAGCGTACTCATTCTCGAGTTGATGTGAGTCTGCCACGTGGCGAACGTAGTGTGAACACATTAATGTCAAATGGAACCCCCACATCTCGTTGGGAATTTGTAGGTAAATACCAATTCCAATTCCTTAGATTTTTTTCATAAATTATTGACGAATCTAAGAGAAAGATCCCAAAATTTTAAATTATTTAGGATTTCGTCGAGAATTACCGACCAATTACCGAGGATTTTACTCTTTGAAATTCTTTTTTTTTTGGAAAAGCATTTTGAACTTTTATTAATTAATTTTTACAAATCCGTAAGCTTATATAGATCCGTTAATTTATTAAAAACATTAAAATGCATAACATGGTAGGCTGGGATTGCAGTTTTTGGATTACGTCAATATACTGAGATTTCGATGAATAATCAGAAAAACATGAATCTGAATCTTCGTTAAACTCTCCAACTTTGGCCTCTGATTCTGAGTGCACAACATCATCATGCCTGAAGTCAGTTAAATCGAGAATGAGTTTGAACATTTGTTAAATCGAGAATGAGTTTGAACATTTGTTAAATCCTAAATCGGATTTATGGTGATGCTAGAGTTTGGTTCCAGTTGATCGTGATAAGAAATTCAATGTACTCGTCCTCTAGGATTAATTGACTTGAAAGTGATCCAAAGATCGTCTCTTTGCCTAACACGATGATAACGAATGTAACAAACCAGAGAAATTATTTTCATATTAGTGAATATGTTGATATGTGTAGTAATAATATTGATGAACTATTACTGAATAAATTTTCATACCTGATCAGCTTACAAAACAAGAATGAATGGGTCGTAAAACTGCATTATCTTTCAAAAATTCATCAAATTTTTTGGTTCTCACTCCACGATCAATAGTATTGTTGTGCCATTCACAATATTATACAGTGCACCTCAATCAAATCATTCTCGGGTCCTGGATTTTCAAAATTTCAGCTAGGTTCCTGCATTACACATCATCACCAGATGAGGACAACACACCAGACACATAAGTTGTCCTTGAACGTTGTTTCCTTTAAATTGTGAATTTATATCCTCGAGTACGATATATCGGATATGATTTCACCACATTTTTGGTCTACGCACAATCTTATGTAACCAATCTTCGAATATTTCACATCTAGCTACACGTTCTTTTACATATGGAAAAACAAGCATGTTATAGTTAAAGATAAATGTAAAAAAAATTTAAAAAATATTTTCCCACACTTACATAATCATAAAGCCATCCCTAAAATTTATCGTGTGATTTTTTTTAGCTTAAGTGAAGTCTATCTCTGTCACAGATCTTCCTAAAGGGAAGAAAACAGTTAGCTCTAGACGGGTATTTAATAGTAAATACCACATCGATGGTGATATAGAAAGACACAAAAATCGTCTTGTTGCTAATGGATACACTCAGACATATGGAGAACAGGAGAAGACTATAAATACACCTTTTCTTCTGTTGCAAAACTCCATATAGTATATGGTGTACTTTCTGTTTCTACTAACCTTTCATGGAATTTACGATAGATGGATGTCAAAAATATGTTCCTTCAAGGAGAGATAGAAGACGAGGTGTATATGCTTCTACCCTATGGTATTGATATTGAGAAGGGATAAATCCTCAAGTTGAGGAAAGCTATCTATAATCTGAAGCATCTCCACATGCTTGGTATCACAAGCTGAGTAAGACACTTATGGGTCGTGCATTTACAAGGAAGATGATCATTCACTTTTCACAATTAAGGGGGAATCAGATATTGTTGTTGTTTTCATATATGTTAATAATATTATTATTTCTAGTAATGATAAGAAAGATATGCAAAATATAAAATCTTTTTTTTAAGACTGGCTTTGATATTAAAGATTTAGGTGAACTAAAATACTTCATCGGTACAGATTATGTGGTTTTCCGGATGGAACAAGAAAGATTAGATCCAAACAAGCAAAGACTCTTCTTGAAGAAATCTACAAGGATAATGGAAAGGGAGAATCCGAATGAAAACCATATGACAACATTGGACAATACCAAAGAATTGTGGATAACCTCATCCATCTCACAATTATTTTTCATGATTTGTGTTTTGGTGTGAACCAGGTCGGTCGACACATGCAATCTCGAACAATCCATCACTTGAATATGGTGGAAATAATCCTAATGTACCTAAACGAAACTCCAGGCAAAGGAATTTGGATGCAAGAATGGACACACTAAATTGTTGCTTATTATGATGATGATTGGGCTGGAGATAGGATTGACAGGAAATCTACCTATGTTTATTGCACGTTTATCGTCACTTGGAAGAGTAAAAAGCAAAAGGTGGTCTCAAGGTCAAGTGCTGAATCAGAATACATGGTCATGGAAAACAAAACTGATGGACTCATATGGCTTAAGGCTCTTCTTCTGGATTTTGGTATCCAGACTTCTCAACCAATAATTATGCATCGTGACAACCAAACAACTATTCAGGCAATTGTGTATTTCATGAACGAACAAGCACATTGAAATTGGAGAAGATGGAACGTGGGATCATATTTCCAATTTACCCTAAGAGTTCTTATTAACTAGCAGACATATTCACCTAGGCAGTAAATTCAAAGGTGTGCAATCATATTTAAGGGAATTTAGGCTGACTTGATCTCAGTCATAATCATCTTGGCCGTGGAGTTTATATTCTTTTTTTTCTCAGTATAGTTTTCCTCCAAGTGGTTTTTATATACTAAAGTTTTTAATGAAGTGTTTCTTTACATTTCCAAATTAACCTTCGATTTTTTTGTGTTTAAGTTTGAGGGGGAATATTAAAAATTAGCGAGTTTGGAGTGAAAGTTTGGGGTTATGTTCAAAGTGAAATATGATCTTATTTTATATTGGTCGCTCATAATTAACTGTAATTTATTTTCTAATTTGGGAAAATTGCCAAATATGACTCACAACTTGATTTCAAACACAAAAGTAAACCTAAACTTGAATCAAATGCAAAAGTAACCTAAAAGGATATTGAAATTACAACCAACCCCTTGTGAACAAACAAAAAAACCAAATTTTTTTTACGTTTCTAACCCCGTAAGTCGTCTGGACTAGTTCTACTTATAAATAATTTAAAATTTTTGTAAAAAATATTTTGATAAGTGAAAAATTGAAATCATGTAATTAACATATGTTTTAAGAGATATAAATTAAGATATAACAAAAGTTAATTGTTTTCAACATAGATGAGTGAAAGTAGTGAGTCATGATATTCTTTGGTTTAGGTTTTGCCAACATATGTTATAGTATTGTATGTGTTCTTAGGGTTAGATTTTGGAATACATAAATGTTTTTTTGAAAACTTTAAAATTTACCTAAGTGT
>NC_027754.1:3627090-3627228 GCF_000695525.1 Brassica oleracea var. oleracea | reverse complement strand
TGATGCCATGAGGGAAGGGTTTGGGACGTGTCTTAAAGACATCAAGTATCTGTCGGAAAGGGTGGAAGCTGTGGAGAAGAAGGTTGGTATCACCACAAAACGGAAAGGGACATCATCTCAAAACACTACCTCTCCACC
>NC_027754.1:3624848-3627027 GCF_000695525.1 Brassica oleracea var. oleracea | reverse complement strand
ACAAAGTCTTAAGAATAAGAACTGAAAAGTTGCATTTGCTTTGTTTCTTGTATGTCAGAACATGTGTGCTTTGTTTATAGTGTATGGATTTTATATATGTATTTTGTTTCATGTTTGAAGACACTCAGTGGTTATTATTGTTTGAAATGGATCTTTGGTTATTATTGTATAAACCCTTCTTGTATATTGCAGAGTGAAAGTGTTAATGGGACGAACGCGGGAAGGAAGAGTTTGGCGGAGGATAAAGGTCCAGATGTGCCCGCAGCTGTGCCTGCAGCTGTACCCGCAGATGCTAGTTCCTCGAAAGATAAAGCTCCAGAACCGAGCCTTGTTCTATTGGACAAAAATCAACCCACTATTTCGGATTTACAGAAGAAGGATGCTAGATATCAGGAAAAGAGGTATGCTGCATTGGCACTTTGCCATGCAAAGAGTGATCGAACAAGGAAACTTGCTGCCTCACAGCAATCTCCTTATACGGCAAACAGCACGGCCAGAGTGATAATTTCAAACAGAAAGCTTTATCCAGGCTATAATCCTTTTGCACCAATTGATTAGGACGCAGACAGTTTAAAGAGGCTATCCTTAGTCAGGTATTTACTTCAATCTGGACGACTTCGCAGAAAACTTATAATTAAGTCGTTTGATAAGACTTCCAATTAGACGACTTAGTAGAAGACTTATAATTAAGTCGTCTAGCTCTCGATAAAAAACCACATAAAAGTAGAACTTGGTTGTATCAAATCCTCCGAACCTCCTTAGAGTGGCTGGAGGACTGTGTAAGTCTTCATGTTGTGGGTTAGCGTCGTACCTCTTCCTCAGCACATTAATCCAAGCATCAATATGCTGCATATAAAATAGAGTAGAAGTCAAAAGATATCAGACGACTTACTGGTAAGTCTTCTACGTAGACGACTTACCAGACGACTTACTTGTAAATCGTCTGGTAAGACTTACCAGTAAGTCGTCTACGTAGAAGACTTACCAGTAAGTCGTCTGATATCTTTTGACTTCTACTCTATTTTATATGCAGCATATTGATGCTTGGATTAATGTGCTGAGGAAGAGGTACGACGCTAACCCACAACATTTCAGGAGCGAGAGAATGTGCTTCCTTGATCATCTCTTTGCTCAGCAATGGAGATTCAACTTCAAGGATTTTAAGGACTCGGAGCCCGATCAGAACGGTTTAGGAAGAAGACTCCCTGGTGGGGCGTGGAATTATTATGCAGGCACTATACCATCATTTTGTCAATCGAACAAGGTTTGGGGGACGGATATTGATGATATCTATGTGCCAGTGAACTTCGCCGACCTTCATTGGATTGCTATGTGGATATCGATCCCTAAGAGGCACATAGTCGTCTTTGACAGCATTTGTTCCAGTATCTCCCCAAAAGAACTCGATGTGGTAATGGAGCCTATTCTCTAAATGGTCCCTTATCTGCTTGTTGAGTGCGCTTCCTCAGACGAACAACGTGCCCAATACAGCCTGGAGCCATTCACATATGAGAGACCGACCAATATACCTCCGGCCCGAGCTGGTAATTGTGGCATGTACACTCTAAAGTACATTGAATGTCATGCTCTTGGGATAGAGTTGAGTAAAAAAGACTTTGGTAAGGCCAACGGGAAGAGTATGAGGGATAAGATGGCGGTAGATATATTTCAAGAGCTTCCTTACGCGCATGAGTTCGAAAACAAGGACATGGATGACAACCTGGATGCGTATGACGGGTGATTAGCATGCCACGTTATATTATTTTGTATGATAGATTAGGCTGATGTGTGTATTTGAACTTGATCCCTAATTTGTATTTGAACTTGATCCCTATTTTGTAACTATATTCTGCGCAGTCTTCTGAGCAGTGATCTTTTGTAACTATATTTCGGATAATATAAAGGGCAAGACCATCTCAAATTTGTTTGATAGTGCAATTTGACAAAGAAGTTGACACAAATAAGTTCATAACACAAATTTTTAGTACATAGACTGAACACTGGACGACTTAATTGAAGGTCTTCTGGACGACTTAATTGAAGGTCTTCTGGAAGACTAAACACTGGACGACTAACTTGAAGGTCTTCTAGAAGAAAAAACCCTGGACGACTTAATTGAAGGTCGTCTGGAAGACTAAACACTGGACGACTAACTGGACGACCTTCTGGACGACTTAAT
>NC_027754.1:3613901-3624110 GCF_000695525.1 Brassica oleracea var. oleracea | reverse complement strand
TCGTCCGAGATAAGACGACTTTGACCATAATCTAGGAAATAAATCTGGACGACTTTGCTTATCCTGGACGACTTTCAAGTAAGTCGTCTTACTTGACGACTTCCGCGTAAGTCGTATGGGAAAAGTTAAATATTTAAGTTTTATTTTCCAATTGCAAAAGTAACCTGAGACGACTTCCAAATAAGTCGTCCAGATTTAATAAAATATTGAAATTTTTGTTTTTCCGGAGACGACTTACTGGTAAGTCGTCCAGGAAAAGTCAAATATCTGACACAATTCGGTCAAATGCAAAACTAACCCATTTATCCTAGACGACTTATCAGTAAGTTGTCTAGGATATTTTCTAGATTTTTTTTTAACAAACAAAGATGACGACTTAAAAGTAAGTCGTCCGTTTGACCAGAAGACTTACCCGTAAGTCTTCTACATCCAGACTACTTACGGGTAAGTCAAGACTTACGGGTAAGTCTTCTACACTAACAGATCTGGAAAAAATTTCAATTTCATACCTTAAACTAGTGAGATGACTTCCTTAGCACACAGAGTCTTCTCCAACCACCCAGAATCTCAAACGAAAGTAACCCACCAAGAATAGTATGCTTGAATGGCTTTATCAACCATAAAAAAATTTGAATCAAAAGCTTGAGTTTTTTGGATGAATATGGAGGCAAAGTGAAAGAGATGTTGTTTTTAGTTCATAACAAGTGAGAAAGAGAGAATGTAAATCGATTTTAGGTGCATTAAGAGCTTCAAATTGGTTGTTCATGGTGGTTGGGGTATTGATGACAATGACAATCTTGTAATTACTTGAAGATGATGAGGGTGACAGAGTAAAAATGTCATTTTCGGAAAGAAAAAAATAAAAAAAATTTGATGGCATTTTCGTGAATATTATAAACTTGTGGGGGTGAATAAGACAAAAAAAAAATCCAAGAAAAACATGAGTTAGTTTTAGGTTTGGCTTTGGTCTTGAGTCAATATTGCAAAAAACCCTTCTAATTTTATGAATCTTCCTTCCCTCTCCTTTAGGCAAAAATAATAATAATAATAATTAATTTATTAGTGCATATATATTGTATATTTGGTAGCCATATGCCGCGTTCACCGTAATCATCTTTCTCTCCCCAAAAAGGTTGAGCTGTCGACGTCTTTTCGTTGCTGCTCTGGCATTGGGGTCTTTCGACACCGTTGGTAGTGCCTCACCCTAGACTTTTATTCCGTCTTTCTCGCCGTCTTAGTTGTTTTCATTCAGCCGGCGGAGGTTCCTCTTTCGATTGTGCTGAGATGGAGTTTTGAGTAATACCAGCTCTGTCGACATCTTCTTGGTGGTCGTGGGCAGTTGGTTCGTGTCCAACCCTGGTCAAGGTTCGTGGTCAGATCTGGTTTTTCTTCTTCCCCAGTGGTTCATTTCCCTTAAATTTGGGGTGTTCGACATCTTGTCTTGACTAAAGGTAGATTCCTTATGACTTGTAGCATTAGTGACATGTGGTGTGATCCTCTGGCCCAGCTCTTGTTCTGTTGTGGTCTTTCCTTTCTGTCAAGGCTTCTCTTTTAGTTTCTGAAATCTGTTGTTCTGCTTGGCCTTCTTGTTTTCTGGTGGCTTGTGGTTATTAGGTTCTGTTCTGGATTTCGTCTCTCGGATGCTGATTATTGAGGTGGCATCTACTGCTTTCAATGGTCAAGTTTCTCAGTTCTTTTCTTGCGAGGAGGTATGCGGTCTTTTGTTGGTAAATGACTTAGATCGGATCGCTGTGTCCGTGTATAAGTTTGAGGGTCCTCTTTGACGTTTTTCCTAGTCGGAGTTCAAGGTTGTCTTCCTTGTGCCCTGCTACCTTGGTATTGGCGGTTCTCTTGTTTGATCTCGGTGGTGCAGTTTTCGGGTTCTATTGCTAGAGGTCTTCTTTCGATTCTAGCTGAAGTGGTTCTTGGTTGAGTTTGTGCAAGTTTGGTTCCTACGTGAAGCTCTTGTCTCTCATCTCGTTTCTGGCGTCAATTTTATCTTCAAGTTCTGGTAAGCGTGCTTGTGGTGGCCGCTAGCTCGGGATCAGATCTTATGTTTTTCAAGTGGTGTTTGATTCCCCGGTTTCTTTTGGTTTCTTAGTGTTATTATTATTTTCTTATTGTCATGTCTCCCAAATGTGGGGTTGTCTCCGAGAAGGTTGTTACTTTGTCGACTTTGGTTTATGTAATCGATGTGTTTCTATCTTGCGAAATTGGATTCGATTCAATATACTTTAGTGTTCAAAAAAGAAGAAAATTTATGTATATTTGGTAGACATGGGCATTTAATTTGATACCGAAACCCGACCGTGTCCGAACCTGACCCGAGGACCCGTGTCCGAACCCGACCAAAAAACCTGAACCAAAATCCAAAATGAAGTAGCAAAATAACTGAACGGGTATTGAATTAGCAGAGATTGATTATTCGAACCCAAAAAGTAATATCTGAATCCAAATAGATATACGAAGATAATTTAACATATCTATACTTAACCATATATTGCTAGTTAATTCAAAATATTTATATTGATGTTGTATATGGCTCAAGATCGGATAATATACATATAATTATGGAAAATGTGATTTGTTATTCACTTAAAATGCATGTCAAGCTTTTATTTCATGCATCTACAAAAGTTGCATCCAAAAATTAATAATAAATTTTTAATTTAGTACAAAATTATTTGAACAATGAAAATTTTGATATATTTTTTCAAAATCTAAATATCCGAACTAGACCCGAAATGACTGAACCCGAGCTAAAAAATATCCAAATCCGATAAAATACCTGAACAAGTTATAGTTCTTATTACCAAAATATCCAAAAATCCAAAATATCTTACTTGAACCATGCCTAATATTTGGTACAAACCATTCTAAATAAGAAAACTTTACACTTAAGGAAACATTTCCACTTTTCGATTACATGTGGAGACACATTGTGCTTGAGACACACATTTTTGGTTGTTTGTCCCATCTATCCTTCTCCACATCTAACTTTACAATTATTATTTTTTAACTACATATATATAATATATATTTATTTTTAAAAGGTTACTACTGACAAATCCAAAGTTTCATCTCTCTCCTATCTCAAATTCACTCTTCCCAAATCTATATCCTTCAACTTGATCTCTCAGCTTGCTGATCGTATCAAAAATGCGAGACCACCACTGTTTTCCTCTAGACAAAACGAAGCCGTAGCTCCTAACTACGCCTCAAACAGAGCTTGGACGCATATGTAATCGCCGTGAGAAGCTTCGCCTTACAAGTAGAATTTTGACTCAATCTCTCAGCTCGTTGATCGTATCAAAATTCCGAAACAAACACATTGTTCCTCTCCACGAAACGAAGCCATAGCCACCGATCACGCCTCAAACAGAACTCGGATGCGCCCATGATCACCATGAGAAACTTAAACGGAATTAATGTTTTCTCTACTTTTGAACATTGTTTCAACTCGATCTCTCAATTCGTTGATGGTATCAAAAATCCGAGACCATCACCGTGCTCCTCTCGATGAAACAAAGCCATAGTCACCAACCATGCCTCCAACGAAGCTCGGACGCACCTATAATCGCCATGAGAAGCTTCACCACAATCATCAACAAATCGCCACCAGAACCACTGAAGTCTCTGGTAAGTCACAACGGTTATAGTTCGTCACATGTTGATATTGAAAAAGATATTTACAGATCAACAGATTCGTAAAGTCTGTAAAACATTTAACTTTTGTAAGGTTTGGTTTGGTGGACACCATCAATGTTTAGGATTTTCAGAATGTGCATAAGTGTTGGTGTAATGTTATCCACAACATATATGTCCACATTTTTTCTATATATAATGTGTGTTTCAATATAATTTTCTCTTATGATCTATATATAAGATATTTTTTACGTTTTTCATCTATCCACCCATGTCCACATCTTTCCGTTCACGTATTTTTCTTATATGTCCACAATTACTCATCCGCACTCTTATGTTTATGTCTACATTTTTTAGTATAAATATTAATATATATATATATATATATATATATATATGAAAATGGATGTTAAAAGATAGATAATTTTACATGTAATTTAGTGTAATAATTATATTTTTTTATATATCTTAAAATTTTAGATAGAAGGAATTGAAAATATATGGTGAAATAAACAATAGTAACATAGAATATAAATTACCAAAAAAATTCTAACTATATAATATATGATGTCTTTGTTTTTGCAAAAAAAAAAACTGGTCTCCACGAACTGAACATAATAAACAAATATATTTCTCTATCTCAATTTGCAAGGCAGAAAGTATTTCTGTCTGAAAGTCATTTCGGGAGCCGGAAATGTGTGGCTTAAGCAGAATGTGTTTTAAGACGTCAGAAAAGACAGAAATGTATCTTAATGAATAATGCACTCTCTAAATAAATATAAAGATTATTTCTGTTTTATTGTTCTATTCTTTTATTACTTTCATATATTTCTACATGAACTTCGATCGACGGTGTGTTTCTTCTAACCGAACTTGGAATCGCAACGCCGGTGATTTACGGTATGACTGGTTTTCCCGCTACCACCCGCAAACGCAGCTTTTACGGCTGGTAGCGGTTGTTGGCGTTTTGCAACAATCATTCAAACCATTCTAAACTGTTTCAAACCGCTCTTAACCTAGTAAACTTAAAAACTGGTTACAGCTAGTGTTTGCGGTTGCGGGAGGTTGCGAGATGATAATTTTTTTTTTAAATAATATAAATACAAAAATAAAAATATTCAATAAAAAATTTAAATTGAAATTATAAAAATACTAAAATATATCTATTATATTTTAATTAATATTATAAAATTTTAAAATAAAAATATTTTCTATAATTTTTAAAAATTTAAAACTAGAACTTTCTAAATATAATTTTTATATTTGTTATAATATTATGATTTTGAAGATTTTATAACTATATAAAATATAAATATTGTTAATTTAATATTTAACTGCTGCTGCATTTGGTAGTTAATCATTCATAAGTAATCTGAAAACGCACCAATTTCTAACCACATAACTAGTTATACAAATTTCTTAAAACCGCTAGAAACCGTAACCACCTGCATTCGCAAACTCCCGCAACCGCAACTGCAGCCGCTGCGTTTGAACCAGCCAAACCCTTAAAAACATTTTTATCGCATATACGTTTCTTATTTTATTATTATTATTTTTTTTCTGATTTAAAAAAAAAAATAAAATCAAACCAATCGCGGACCGCCACGTGTCAGTGGGACCCGCGAACAGTTTAACAGACATCTCTTATTTCACGATTTCTGGAGACGTTTTCTCTGGTTTCAGTGGGGTGCACGCCCACTTTTTCTTAAAAACCCATCCTCTAAACGTGAGATAAAAGTACTCTAATATGCCAACTTCGGAGCTACGTATATAGAGTACCACTTGTGTTTCGGGTTTCCAGCTTTTTGAAGAGACTGTGGATTATAAAATCCAAGAACACCAACAGAGAGCTGAACTTGCGACTGAAGATGGAAATTCGTTTCCGTGGAGTAGGGTAGTCACTCTTTCTGTAAGATTTTAATTTATTTTTTATTTTTCTAAAACCAAATCATATATATAGCGACACTGTTGAGAGACCGGCTCAATTTGAGTTTTGTTGAAATTGGGACATTTAAGAATTGTCTAAACTCAGACCGGTTATGCAAGCCGTTTTAGAAACATACTAGAATTTTGATGTTGTTATAAGAAGTTGGTATGCATAGATTAACCACGACATATAAACAAAGTTAGATATTTTTTTTTAAATTACAATGATCTTAATTAGCTTACTGAATATAACTATTATGTTTTACTTTTTATATCTTGTTTGTTCTCATGTGATTTTTCTGATTCATAACCGGTAATCTATAGCTCATTTGTCTTATTACATTCAATACCAAAATACCTACATTTTGCTGTAAAACCTATATATATTGTACAATAGGGAAACAATTAAAACAAATACACTTTTACCTTTTAACAAAATTTGTTCCCATATTGTACGTGTGTTTGCGTTTTATCTTCCCCTTCTTCTTTTTTTTAGCTGGATCTTATCATAAGCCGAATCTCCCACCATACACAAAAGAGTAAGAAAGTATTACTGGAGAATATGGGTTGCTGATATTTGTCAACCTGAGAGTGAAACTCAACACTGACTTGTTTATGAAGTCACTAATTTTGAATTATGGTATTGAAACTGAAGAGAAGGTGTAAATTTTTCTTAATCTACTTACGATCGATTGAGAGTTTGACTGCCAGTTATCTAATTTTAGGAATGTATAGGAATAGAAAAAAGAAAAGGTTGTGGAAGAAAAAAGACGATAGAGGATTGTGGGTGTAGGATACAATTTTATTTTGCATTATTATTTTTAAATGATTTTTTTTTTTATAATTATGCCATGTGTCAGAATTTTATTGGAAAGGTAACTTATGCTTTAGTATGACTTTTAATTTTGTGGTCTGCGAGGAGAACGCGGCCAGCCCGGAGATATTAGACACGTGGTGAACTTGCAGAGACATCTCCACAACAAAACCGCAAATATTGATCGCCACGTGACCTCGCAACACCACGTGGTGAGCAGTAACCGCTTCTCGGAAAGACCTATGGTCTTCGCTTTAGAAACCTCTTTTTATAAGTGATAATAACCTCCAAGGACATTGGAACTAGAATCATCAGAACATTCAAAAAAGGAAAAAGAAAAAGTTTGTCAAAGCAAATTTGAAAACGTTGTTCTGTAATCACTGGTCAAAAGAGATGATGGAAAGAAGAAGAACGGCTTTGGCACTGCTGCTGGTAGTGGTGGTTCTGACGTGGCAGAAGGGAACGACGGCGAAGGACGCGAGAAGCGCCGCTGAAATGGCAAAGAAAATGGCAACAGAGACTGTTTCATGGGCCGGTTGGGTCTCTGACAGAATAACCACGTAAGTAATTTCTGAAACCTACTTCTGGTCCAATCAAAACCATCCATCCCATCACGTTGATTATGTGTTCTGTCTATCTTATTATGGTAATGTCTCACGTCTAGATTTGGTTTCTATTTCGTCTACATTGATAATATATTTGGCCGTAATAAGGTTGTCATAGATAACATTTTACATATTTTTTTTCCAGTGGACTTGGTATAAAAAAAAAGGAACCAGAAAGTGCCGCCCAACGCACAAAAAACTACGCTTACAAGGCCGCACAATACATCAAAGACTCAGCGTATGACATGGCTGGTGATGCAAAGGATATGGCTTATGAAAAGGCAAGCAATGCAAAAGAAATGGCCTCCGAGAAAACTGGCTATGTAAAGGACATGGCTTACGAGCAGGCTGGAAATGCGAAGGATTATGCTTATGATAAGGCAGGCAACGCGAAGGACATGGCGTACGAGAAGGCAGGACACACGAAGGATTATGCCTATGATAAGACTGGTAATGCAAAAGAAGTGGCCTATGATAAGGCAGGCATTGCGAAAGACATAGCTTACGAACAGGCTGGACACGCGAAGGATTTTGCTTATGATAAGGCAGGGAATGCAAAGGACATGGCCTACGAGAAGGCCGGACACGCTAAGGATTATGCCTATGAAAAGGCTGGTGATGCAAAAGAAGTGGCATATGATAAGGCGGGCAATGCAAAGGACATGGCATATGAAAAGGCGGACAATGTGATAGACATGACGTATGACAAGGTGGGATCTGCTTACAGTAGTGCCAAGGACATGGCATATGATAATGCGGGAAATACAAAAGACATGGCCTATGATAAAGCGGGTAATGCCAAGGACATGGCATACGAGAAGGCGGAAAATGTCAAAGACATGACATATGACAAGGTTGGAGCTGCTTACGGCAATGCCAAGGACATGGCCTATGATAAGGCGGTTAACGTGAAGGACATGGCATATGAGAAGGCGGGAAATGTGAAAGACATGACGTATGAAAAGGTGGGATCTGCTTACGGCAGTGCCAAGGACATGGCATATGAGAAGGCGGGCGATGCGAAAGACATGGTGTATGACAAGGTGGGAGCTGCTTACGGCAGTGCTGAGAAAGCAAAGGATTACGGGTATGAAAAAACCGGCGATGTGATCAGGATGGCCACAGACAAGAGCTGTGAAGGCTATGAAGGAGCTAAAGAGAGGTCAAAGAGTGCCAAAGACATGGCAGCTGATAAAGGGGAAGGTGCAGTAAAGTATGGTAGAGACAAAGCAACGGAAGCAATGGATGGATCTGTTGAGTATATTAAAGAAAAATCACACAAAGCTAAAGATGGAGCGGCCAAAGGGTTCGGAGAAACCATGGAAAAGGTCAAGGAAACATCGAAACACGCATATGAAACCGCAAAAGAAAAGGCTTCTCATGTTGCCGAAGAGATTAGGGAGCGTTATGTTGAGCTCTAAAATCAGTTTCTCTTACAGTTCCGAATTTTAATCAAATCTATTTTCCAAAATGTAAACACAATAGTCTAACAAGGATCTTAGTATATATTAAAGTCTCTTACATTTCTTTCTTCTTGGCTGTTTGCATATTATTGTGCATCCAAACTTTAAACAATTGTCTTTTCAAATTAATCTCACGACAAAACAGATTCACTTCACTGTCTTCTGGTTTACTCATTCTCCATCCAATCTTCTCAGCAAACTCCTCCATCTTCTCCTTCTGTTCTTGATTAAACTTTGTCCTAAACCGTTTCTTCGGATGGTATTGAGACTGATCTACTCCATTACCACAAAAATATTGATGAAACTTGTTAAGATCCTCCGTCGATGACTCCGCCGGATCTCTGCCTCCTCTAGCGAAGCTCATCATGATCGGAGACACGTGGCGGCTAACGAGCGGTCTTGGTGAATGGCCAAAGCTGTTGAATTTAACAACGAACATGCCGTCGATTTCGTTTCGATGGAAGCTCCGGTGACAATCACATGCGGCGCAAAGAAGTGACTCCGCCGTGCCTTCTTCGCCGGAAGACATGAACTCGCCGCAAACGTCGATCACGTGTCCACCGGAGCTCGCCGCGTGGTTCCGTTGGCATTCTCTATATCTCACGCTCCTTGTCGGGGAAGTAGTTTTAAGCCTAACGTACGATCTTGGAGCTGGAGCGGCAAAAGAAATGGGGTTCGTATCAAGATCCAGATCCAGATTCGACCCGTTACTTATAGTGGTGGACTGGTGTACGGAGGTATACAATGATCGGGGGTTTGATGATTTGCTGATGATTTTTGTCTTTCCATCTCCCATTTATCATTTTCTTCTCTATAACCTCCATCTATTTGACCATGAGCTTCTGAAATGAAACCCTAATCTTGTTTAACTTTTACTTAAACAAAGATTAAAACTTTTTTGTATTTTTTTCCTCTCTCTCTGAAGCCCTAGTTATTTGATTAAGAAATAATCATAGTTCTAGCTTCTCATTAGCTAATCATAAGAGATCATGAAGATGATGATAAATATCTTGTTCAAAGTTCATACCTTTTAAATTTTCGACTTTTTCATCATTCAATTCGTTTCCCTTTGTGGTAGGCCACTACTAGACTAATCTCAACAAGTCTACAAGCAATTAGACTAAGGAGGTGTTATTGGTTTATCTATTTTGATTGATTTAGAAATCCATGTAGTATTTATAAATCCAAGTAAAATATGCAAATTCGAAGGTTTTTCTTCGGATTTGAGTCTTTGAATTTTTAACTAAAAAATCCAAACAAATCTATTCAAATCCATTATAAAATCTAATATATTAGTAAATCCGTACGATTGAATAACACTTGATTTGATATAGAATTTATGAATCATTAAACCAATAACACATGATTATAATACATATTTGAAAATCATAGAACCAATAACACTAGATTTAGTTAGAATTTTCAAATTCATTAAAATTCAACAACCAATAACCCCTACTAATGGAAACTGGTTTAACCTAAGAGTACTAGATTAAGACCGGTGATTTGCGCGGGATAAACATTATATATATAAATTATTTTATGTATTATATGTTCTTTCATATTATGAAATAATAAATATATATTGAATAATTAAAAGTCAATAACTATTACATATATAATTAAATTGGTGCGAACATATAAATCAATTTTATTAATCCAAACATTTTTAAAATTTTTTTTGATAGGATATGTAATTAAATTTAAATAATATTAACATACATAGTATATTTTTAATATTAATGTCTATTTTTTT